>NW_006409984.1:3411-13702 GCF_000296735.1 Chrysochloris asiatica | reverse complement strand
ATTTCTTGCTTCTGCTACAAATTGCCCTAGCTGTAAGCCTTCCAACCTTCTAAATATTCCTTTATATGTGGTTCAGAGTTCTGGCACCATCCCCTGAGCCCGCTTGGTCCAGTATTCTGTGTTGTTGCTGATGGAGCTCTTCACTGTGCTTCCACCCTCTCTGCCATCTTGCTTGTTCTCCTCTTCCATCTTCTTTTGTTGCTCTCGGCATCATTTACTTATACAAACCTTAGATATTTGAAGGCTAGGCTTGAATTTTTCCTCAGCTCTTTCAGATTGAGAAATGTTGAACATGTCCTTCCCTTTTGGTTTTGTATCTCCAGGACTTTGCACATTTCATTATTATATTTGACTTTGTCTTCTCAAGCTAGCCTTTGAAATTTTCTGTTCAGCTCTTATGCCTCCTCATTTCTTTCATTTGCTTTAACATCTCTATTATGGAAAGCAAGTTTCAGAGTCTTTTCTGACATCCATTTTGGTCTTTTCATTCTTTCTTGCTTCTTAATGACCCTTTGCTTTTTTCCTGTATGATGTTTTTGATGTCATCCTCAAATTCTTCTTGTCTTCGGTCATTAGTGTCTAATGCATCAGATCTTTTCTTGAGATATATCTAAATTCAGGTTGGATACATTTAGTGCCCTATGTTGGCTCTCATGGACTTCTCTTAATTTTCCTCAGATTCAGTCTGAACGTGCAGAGCAATTGATGGTCTGTTCCAGTCTGTTCTGGCTTTGTTTTGGCTGATGATGTGGAGGATTCTCACTCTCTTTCCACAGATGTGTTGTTGCTGTTGTTAAGTGCTGTCAAGTCAGCTCCAACTCATAACAACCCTGTATAGGGTTTCTGAGGAGTAGCTGCTGGGTTTGAACTACCAACCTTGTGATTCATCCCAGTCTTCGGGTCCAGCATTTATCCCACAGCACCACGTCAGAACTTTCTATGTGTTCCATCTGCTGAGGTCCATGTGTATAGTCATGTTTTAGGTTGTTTAAAAAGCTGTTTGCAATGAAGAAGTCATTGGTCTTGCAAAAGTCAATCATGCAGTTCCCACATTATTTCTATCCCCCAGACCATATTTTCCAACTACTGATCCTTCCTCTTTGCTCCAACCTTCACATTCTAATTGCTAGTAATTATCAATATATCTTGATTGCATGTTTGATCTATTTCAGATTGAAGAAAGTAAAATTCTTTAATTTCATTATCACTAGCTTTATGGTTGCTATGTAAATTTGACTAATAATGGTATCAACTGGTCTTCTTATAGGCATACAGATACTAGCCTACCACAGACAACATTATATTTCAAGATAGATCTTGAAATCTTCTTTTTGATGTTGAATGCGACACTATTTCTCTTTAATTTGTCATTACAGCATAGTAAACTGTGATTTTCAGATTCAGGGTACCAGTACATTTCAGTTCATGAAGGTTATTGAAGTTTATGTGTTTCATTCCATTTTTGACAGCTTCCAATTTTCATAGATTCTATGTTCTGATGATTTATGGATGATTGCAGCTATTTCTTCTCATTTTGAGTTGTGCTTGCTCAGCAAATGAAGGCCCTGAAAGCTTTACTCCATTTTGTTATCACGGTCAGCTCTACTGTGATGAGGCAGCACTTCTGTAGTCATATTTGGAGTGCCTTCCAACCTGAGGGGCTTAGCTTCCTGCATTATATATGACAATATTCTGGTGCTATTCATTATATTTTGATATTCAATATTTTAGTCCTATCTGATAGTGTTCCACTGCTATTCATAAGATTTTCAGTGGCTGAATATTTGCGAGTAGTCTGCCTCTTCTTCTTCATAGTCTGTCTTTGGAAGCTCAGCTGAAATCTGTCCACCATGACTTACCCCGCTGACATTCAAAATAGTAGTGGCATAGCTTTCAGCATCACAGCAAGATGCAAGGCACCACAGTATGACAAACTGACAGGTGAGTGGTGGTTTGAAGGAATAGTCACTGTAAACCTTATGATGAGCAACAGAACACTGTCAGATATAGAGAGCTGGAAGATGAGCCCTTCAGGTTGGATGCCATTCAAAATATGCCTGAGGAAGAGTTGACTCCTCAAATTAAAGTCAACCTTAATGCTATGAATGGAACAGAGTTTTCATTCAGGACTGTGATGGGATTAAGAGGTTGCATTCTTTTATAATTGATTGGTTTTTCAGATCAGATCAATCAAGGGAGATCATTACAAAGTGCCAAACAAGAGAATCATGGCAATACAATTCTATGACATTTGCTGAATGAATAAGTGAACTGTTCACATTTAGATCCAGTATTCCAGAAATAACTTTTTAGTAGGGCAACTTAGACCTATTATCTGTTCTTTTGGAGATTGCTCCATGTATGCTTGACTGAGAAAAATTATTTTCCACTCCTTCCTTTTTAAAATATTCTCTTTCTTTCCTACTCTATAAATAACAAAGGTCTCCTAGAGATTTCTTATGAATATTATTTTCACAAGTCATTCTTTCACTAAAGTACTTTTGGAAAGCTTTTAATTTAACATCAAAAAGCTATACACCAATGTCAAACCATTTAAAAAAAAATCCATTTGTCATCAAATAGATTCTGACTCACAGTAACTTACTGTGTTAGAGTAGAATTATTCCATAGGACTTTGCTTAGTTTCCCTTTGTTTTTTTTAAGCAAAAAGGGCAACATTTTAATGTTAAATATTAAATATTGGGATTTTCATTAACGTCAACAATATAAGAGAAATACCATTGACAGTATTATTTAACAGTGTTCTGGATGCAGCAAAATAAAAACAAGTTTAAGAATTACAATATGGAGCCAGTATGGTCATTATTTGTGGGTAATTTGATGACATGTCTTTACAGCCCCAGAAAATCATTATGGTAAAAGAACACAACCGTGATGCACAGCTTTCCTGGTTTTAAACTATACAGTATCCCCTAGTTCTGTTTGAATAACTACCTCTTGATCTACATACAGTTTCTACATAAGCACAATGAACTGTTCTGGAATTCTCATTCCTCACAATGTTATCCATATTTATGACTCAGTTGAATGACTTTTTATAGTCCAGGAAGCATCTTTCTGGTATTTTCTGCTTTAAGCCACGATCCATCTGACATCAGCAATGATATCCCTTGTTCCATGTTGTCTTCTAAATCTAGCTTGAATTTCTGGAAGCTCCCTGACAATGTACTGTTGCATCCATTTTTTAGTTATCTTCTGCAAAATGTTACACCCAGGTGATATTTATTATATTGCTCAATTATTTTGTCATTCTGTTGGATCATCTTTCTTTGGAATGGGCACAAATATGGGTCTCTTCCAATGTGTTGGCCATGTAGCTATCTTCCAAATTTTTTGGCAGAGAAGAGTGAGTGCCTCCAATGATCCATTAGTTTATTTAAACTTTTTAATTGGTATTCTATCAGTTCCAGGAGCCTTGTTTTCTCAGCATCTTTTTCCTTCAATTCCACTGATTCTACCTCTTGAAATGTTTGAGCATGGACCAGTTCTTTTTGGTACAGTGATTCTGTGTATTCCCTCCATCTTCTTTTGATGCTTCCTGGGTCATTCAATATTTTGCCCACAAAAATTTTCAATATTGCAAGTCAATGCTTGAATTTTTTCTTCAGTTCTTTCAGGTTGTGTGTTCTTCCCTTTTAATTTTCTAACTCTAGGTCTTTGCACATTTCATTATAATACTTCACTTTATCTTCTAGAGGTGCCCTTGGAAATGCTCTATTCAGTTCTTTTACTTCCTTATTTCTTCTAATTGCATTAGCTACTTTGTGTTCAAAAGCAAGTTTCAAAGCCTCTTCTGATGTTCACTTTGACCTTTTCTTTCTGTCCTGTATATATATATATATATATTTAGTGACCTTTTGCTCTCCTCCTCTGTGACGTTCTTGATATCATCCCACAACTCATATGGTCTTTGTTCATTAGAGTTCAATGCATGAAATTTGTTCTTGAGATGGTCTCTAAATTCAGTTGGAATACAATCAAGGTGGTATTTTGGCTCTTCTGGACTTGTTTTAATGTTCTTCAACTTCAACCTGAACTTACATATGGACAATTGATGGTCTGTTCCACAGTTGGTCCCTGGTCTAGTTTTGGCTGATAATATTGTTTTTCCTACAGATGTAGTTATTTTGATTCTTCTATATTCCATCTGGTGATGTACATGTGTACAGTTATTATTTATGCTTCTAGCAAAAGGGATTCGTAATGAATAAGCCACTGGTCTTGCAAAATTGTGTCATGTGATCTCTAATGTCATTTCTATTACCAATACCATATTTTCTAACTACTGATCTTTCCTCTTTGATTCTATTTTTTGCATTCCAATCACCAGTAATTATCAATGAATCTTGTTTGATCAATTTCAGACTGAAGAAATTGTTAGAATTCTCCAATTTCTCCATCACTATGCATAAATTTTAATAATAATTATAATAACTTATCTTCCTTTTCGGTATACAGATATTATCCTATCACAGTTAACATTGTACTTCAAGATACATCTTGACTTGTTCTTTTTGATGATGAATGCCACTCCATTTTCTTGAATTTGTTATTCTTGGCAGTGTAAACCATATGATTGTCTGATTCAAAATGGCCACTACCAGGCCATTTTAGTTCAGTTATACCTAGGAGGAATCCCAGTGTGGTGCTGTAAGATAAACACTGGACTTGCTAACCAGAAGGTCAGTAGTTCAAACCCACCAGTCATTCTCGGAAACCCTATACAAGGTTGCTATGAGTCAAAACTGACTTGACGGCCCACTACAACAACATTGCCTAGGATATCAATCTTTATGCATTCCATTTCATTTCTGATGACTTCCAGTTTTTCTAGATTCATTCTTTATACATGCCTTCTTTCTATTTGTTAATAGAGGCTTGTAGCTATTTCTTCTCATTTTGAGTCATGCCCATCAGCAAAAGAAGGTCCTGAAAGTTCCATCATGTCATTTGCTCTATTCATGCCTTAATGATGTGGATGGAATCAGAAAAAAAGACATAATAAATGAGTACATTACCTCATAGAGAGAGTGAAAACTCTTTGTGGGACTAAAATGTGACAGTAGAATTGGAGCAGATAAGTTGGATGCAGTATCAATGATATCTGGGTAGTTCTCCTAGGAAAAAAAAAAAATTCAGCAAAAATGTGAAAGATATCCATCCATTTAATCCCTACTCCTAGTGACCCTTTAGGACAGAGCAGAACTGCTGCTTAGGGTTTTTATGTGGGAGCAGGCGGCCTCATCTTTCTCCTGGGGAGAGGCTGGTGGGTTTGAACTGCTGGCCTTTAGTGTAGCAGTGCAATGCTTAATCCATTGTGCCACCAAGACTCCTTTTAAGATTCCAAAATGGTATTTTGGGGGAAAGAGTTTTAGTAAGAGTTTTGGTGTGGTCAGTGTAAAGACTTTAAGATGGGAGATTCTTTGAACACAGTAATAACAATAAGAAGACCAGTGGGTCTAAAATAGAATGAGCAATGGAGAGGCGGAGCAATGGCTTTTGCTGTAAGCAACATAAGGATTCACTGAATCCATTGGGATAGGAGGTAATCAAGTGGCTTAAATACACCATTTCTTATTTCAAGCACCACACCATTCTCTTCCCTCCAAAAGCATTAGCATCTTCACTTCTTTTATGTGAAAAGATAAGATGTTAACAGTCTTTAACTAGTTGTCTAAGTTATTAATAATGATAGCTTCACAAATTAACATAGCCAATTTGCTTTGTGCAATGTGCTAGAACAGGGGTCAGCAAAAACTTTTTTGTTTTCTTCTAAAGAGACAGAGTAAATATTTTTGCCTTTGTTGGCCAGATGGTGTCTGTTGCAAGTATTCAGCTCTGTCATGGTAGTGAGAAACAAGCACAGACAATATGTAAACAAATAATGCTCAGCTGGGTTCCAGTAAAACTTCATGTACAAAAGCAGGTGGTGAACCAGATTTGACCTACAAGCCGTAGTTTGCTGACTCCTGGTGTGGTGCTGTAGGATAAGCACTGGACTAACCACACGGTTGACAACTCAAACCCACCAACCATTCCTTGGAAACCCTATACAGAGTCACTATGAGTCAGAACCAACTCAATGACACTTAACAACAACAGCAATGATAGAGAATAAATAATATAGCTTTGGAGCAGGAGACAGTAGTGAGGAAGGAGGTAGGATAGTATTGGGAAAAAATCAATCATTAAACTAATAAGTATTAGACAGACTTATCTCAGTTCTTTCATTTGTGCATATAGCAGACATTCAGAACCAGAAGAGAATGCTTACCAAATATCAGACTTTGGGCAAAAAATCATCACTTTGGGATACAACAATGACTCAGAAATCAAGGGGGAATGTTTGGAATAGGTCATTATCTTTTCAAATACTGCTGTTTCATTTTCCCACTCCTTTCCTCCCAGAACTTCAATTATACAGATTTATACCATTTTTATGTTTGCTTACTGTTTAGTTTCATTCACTGTCTCCACTCTGCTTCTTTATGCATGTTCTTTATTGACTCGTCTTCAAGTTCACTAATCCTATATTATATTGTGTTCAGACTGCTATAAAACATACCCAGTGATTACTGAATTTCAAATACTGTATTTTTCCATTCTATAGTGTCCATTTCATTTTCTTTAGCTTCCACTTTCTGCTTGATTCTTAATCTTGTTTTCCCTACTTTGTTCATCTTTCCCTATAATGTCTAAATCACCTATGGGTATTTATTTTTCCCACTATTGGTGTTTGGTAAATTTATCCTGTATACTAATTGGCATGCTTCATATTTTTTAACTATATGTTCCATAGTGTAAACTAAAAACAAACACAAAAACTGTAGAGTCTCTGGTTTATTTCTTTCAAACAGAGCTGTTCTTCTGGCAGGCAGATAGATTCTAGTAGGACGTGATTTTAGCCTTGATTGTTAGGTGTTATATAGTGACCCTGTTTAAGGTTTCTGAGGCTGTAAATCTTTGCAGGAACAGAAAGCCTAATCTTTCTCCCGTGGAGTGGCTGACGGTTGGAAATGCTGACCTTGGGGTTCACAGTCCAGTGCTTACTCTACAGAGCCATTGCACTTCCCTGTACATCTTTATAGGAGCAGAAAACCTATTCTTTTCCCTTGACTGGTGGGTTTGAACTGCCAGCCTTATGGTTAGCAGTCCAGGTCTTAACCTATAGCACTACCAGCATTCCTGAGGCTTTCTTTAGGCTGGTTATTGCTGTTCTTAAGTGCTGTCGAGTTGGTTCTGACCCATAGCAACCCTGTATAGGGTTTCTGAGGAGGGGCTGTAAGCTTGAACCACTGACCTTGCAGTTCAAACTGACATTGTAGTCCAGCACATTAACCCACAGTGCCATATCAGGACTCCTAATGATGCTAGATTATTAAATATTCACATTATGTGGCTTGGTTATGCAGTTCTCTTTTCTGGTGGGTTTTTGCTACTGCTAAGGTATACCTCTTCTGAATTTGGAACTAAAACTTTGTGGTGCTTTCTGATGCCATTCCATTTTGGTGTGGCTTAAACTCTAACCTCTGTCTTCTCAATATTCAGCATGTTGCTGAATCTGTGACCAACTTTTTAGCTATTTCACTGCTGTTTTCATAGAATCTCATCTAATTCATGTGCAGCTTAGAAGTTATCCAACAACTTGTGGGGAATGTGTACATTGATTTCTGGGTTCTTTTTCTAAGGTTCTCACAGTCTCCAGACATTTGCCTCTCAAACCCCAGTCCTGAACTCCATGTCTGTCTCTTCACCCCTGGAAGAATGTCACTCTGCTTGGAATCTAGTTCTCCATTGTTGAATGTGGAGAAACAATGTTAGGGAAAAAGCCAGGGGGGATATGTAGCTCGCTGCAACAATAATTTCTTTTAGAAAGAGCAGCATGAGGCTGGTTCCAATGAGGTGGAGGTTAAAGACATCCCAAATGTCTGACTTTCCTAAAGTGCTATGTTGTTGTTGTTAAGTGCCATCGAGTCAGTTCAGACTCATAGCAACCCTATATAGGGTTTCCAAGGAGCTGGTGCTACTATATTTCTTAGTTGTATTTGATGAAACTAGTCACTTCCTGTCCTTGATTTCATACTATATGTTGACCTGGGTTAGCAGTCCAGTGCTTATCCTACAGAAATACACCAGAACTCCATAATTCCTGATATCAACCACTACTACCCCGACACCCTATTTTCCTCCAGGTTCCAGGGTTCCACAATTTACTGCAATGTCTTACAGAATTCACAGGTCATCAATAAAAATGGCCACACGGCTGTGGAGGCTGAAAGTACCAACACTACAGTTCAGAAGTCAATCTAGAGGATTTTCCTCTTTCACACAGAATCTGGCTGTTAACAAGATTGATGGTTTGAGTTTACCAGTTGCCCCACAGGAGAAAATGAGGCTTTCTGTTCTAGAAAAGATTTACAGCCTCAGAAACCCTATACAGGGTCTCTATGTGCCGGAACCGACTTGATATCACTTAAGAACAACAAGGAGCCCAGTGGTGTCATCGGTTAAGCATTCAGTTGCTAACCAATAGATCGGCAGTTTTTAATCTACTCAGTGGTAGTGGTGGTGGTGGTTGGGTGGAGTCGGTTCCGATTCATAACAACGCTGTTTAGGATTTCCTACCTGTGAATGCTTATGGAAGCAGAAATCCTCATCTTTTTCCCCCTTGTAAAGATTGTTGTTATTGTTGTTAAGTGTCGTCGAGTTGATGTAAAGAAGTGTTGTTGTTGTTAATTGCTACAGAGTCGGTTCCGACCCATAGTGACCCTGCATAGGGTTTCCGAGGAGCAGCTGGTGAGCTTGAACCGCCAACCTTGCAGTTTAAACTACTTTGCAGTCTGGCGCATTAATCTACAGCACCACACCAAAATCGTATAGAGAAATTCTACTCTATCAAATGGCATTGTTATGAGTCAAAAATCACCAAACAACAACATTCTATTATATTTCTTAGTTGTATTTGATGGAACTCTAGTTACTTCCTGTCTTTGGTTTTCACACTGTATGTTCTTGGGTTTCCTTCTTTTTAAAAAAAATCTTAGCTCTCCTTTATCAAATCTTTCATGTTGGAGACCTTCACACCCTCCAAAGGAGTCTTAGGTGTTCTTTTCTAGTCTCGCTACAACCCTCCATATTGTTGTCTTGTTAAGTGCCGAGGAGTCGGTGCCGACCCATAGCGACCCAGTATAGGTTTCCGAGGAGCAATTGGTGAGCTTGAACAGTCGATCTTGTAGTTCAAACCGACTTTTCAGTCCAGTGCATTAACCCACAGCGCCAGGTGATTTTATTCAAGTCCCTGCTGTAAATTTCTCTTCTGATGTCTACCACAGTATGCTGAAAACTCGAATTTATATTTTCAGCCCACTCACCATTTCTAAGCTCTACAACATAGATTTAACTGCCTACTTGAGATCTCTACTTAATATGTCTGTAACTGAACTTTTTTTGTGTTGTACACATCCATCTCCTCTTGCTCACCAAGTCTTGATCTCTGCAGAAACGCATTACTCTCCTTCCTGTAACTCTTGCCAGACACTTGGTAATCATCCTTGCCTCCTACCTCAACGTCAATACACCAGGCTTTAGTAGGTCATCTTTTGATCAGACTTTCGATTTTATGAGAATCCATATCTGCCTAATGACTTGTCTATTGTCTTTCTCTGGGTCCAGGGCATAGTTTTGGAGCCTATCAGAATTTTTTATGCTAAGGCATTTGAGGGTTTGAACGCTGTGAACCTTATAATCTCACTATATTACAGCAGAAAATTCATACAGAACTTCATAGGCAAGACTGAATTCATCAAGTAAGGATTATATTATGTTATCTATGCTGTGTTTTAGATGTTTAGTATATTTATGATTAATTTTTAAATGACTTCTAGGAAACTTTAAAACTACTGGGGCCAGAGAGGTGAGCTATAAAGAAAATAGCTTCTGTAAGCCTTTGTCTTAAAAATTGGTGCTAGGGAGGGGACAATATACAAGTAGGGAGAGGGGAATGGAAGAACAAAGCAGATGGGAGAACTATTAGACAGGTCTCAATGGGCTAAGTGAGACAGAGGTAAATAATGATATATGTACAATCTTGGAACAACAGGGTTCTGGGATACAGAGATCGAGCCATGGTAGGAATGTGGAAAAAGGGGGAATAATATTAAGATGCTTGGCTGTCTTTTGAATTTTGGTTTTTCTTGTATTATATTATAAAATAGACACTGGAGGGGGAGAGAAAGGAATTGCGAAAAGCATCACCATAGAAAGCTTGTAA
>NW_006409984.1:0-2181 GCF_000296735.1 Chrysochloris asiatica | reverse complement strand
CACTCATGGCTCTTCTTACCTGATAGCCCTGAGAGGGAAAGGATTGCATAGAGGGGATTATAACCATAGCAATGAGATGATATACGATAGAATGAATGTAAAACTAATGTTCTCCCATGTAAACTATCACATAATTCACAATAAAACATTTAAGGGGAAAAAAAAGTTGGTTACTATCTCAGAGAATTTAATTTGTAATTTGTTTAACTTCTACTAGCTAGATAGACTATCAATTTATGCTACACAGGCTGAAATAATTGTTTGTTTTTTTAAAAAAAGTTATGGCTATCTTGGAGTCTTAGATTTATACATGCCATCTAGTCTACTATCTTAAAAATGAAAACACTTATTAAAAACAACAATGTGTGTTAGCTTTGAAGTTTCTGGATAAATGATATAAACAAAGTGATTATTTTACTTTTTGTAACTATACTTTAGAGCACATAGCCACAAGAATATCCCATGGTCAGGGTGACCTTGAGAAAATAATTTACCTTCTCTGTTCTTCATTTTCATCATTTATAAAATGATGATGATAATATTATCTGCTCCTAGGTTGCTATAAGGTTTAAATGTTCATATTTAAAAGATGCCTGGAACTATGCTTGTCATAGTAAAACTTACATAATATTTTTAAAATAAATTCAATAAACTAGTCCTGGCTTCTCCTTTTCAGTTTCTCATTGCTTTGTGAGGAGTCCTAGTGTGGCACTGTAGATTAAGCACTGGACTGCTAACCGCAAGTTTGAAGGTTCATATCCGCCAGCTGTTCTTTAGAAACCCTATACAGGGTTGCTATGAGTTGGAATGACTCAGCAGCACTTAACAACAACAACAACTGCTTAGTTAAGAAGCCTTTGTGGTGCAGTGTGTTAAGTGTTGGGCTGTTAACCACAAGGTTGGCAGTTCAAATCCATGAGAGAAAAAGATGCTGTTTTTTGTTTCCTTAAAGATTTGTGTCTTGGAAACTCTTGTAGTTGGGTATAAATTGGAACTGACCTGATATCAGTAGATTCTTGCTTTGTGAGAAGAGCCCTAACCATAGACTCAGGAATCTCACCCCAAAGGTGACTTGTTTCTATCCCATAACTTTGGTTCCACACGTCATGCATAATAAGTACATTTAACACTTATGGAATACTTCTCATGTGCCAGGCATTCTACAAAGCACTAGGCATGCATCATCCCATTTAATCACAATCATTCATTAAAAGGTGTTCTGGTGTGGCACTGTATGATGAGTGCTGTGCTAACCACAAGGTTAGTGGCTTAAAACTACCAGCTGTTCTTTGGAAACCTTATATATAGGGTCGCTATTAGTTGGAAATGACTCGATAGCACTTAACAGCAACAGCAACAACATTCACTGAAACAAAACAAAACAAAAAACCCACTGTCATCATGCTTAATTGGACTCATAGTGACCCTATGTAGGATTTCCCAGGCTGTAAATCTTTCCAAGAGCAGAAAGCCTCTCTTTTCCCCATGGAGTAGCTAGTGGATTTGAACTTCTGACCTTGTGGTTAGTGGCCTGAACAATGGCTTGGAGACCATGTCTGGCTTCCTCTAGCTTCACAATGGAGAAGGAAACTCAAACTCAAAATCAGCCCCAGGCCAGTTCCTACGAGGTAGAGGTCGTTCAGGGCCCCACCTTTCACCCTTCTTTGCCTTCATCTGACACCATCCACCCTTCCAACAGCACTCTCTATTTCATAGCTCGAGTTGAATTCATTGATGATACTCATGAGTAAGGGGTTTATGAACTGAACAGGGTACAATTCAGGATCGGAAGCAACACAGGATGCAGCAGTTCTCTAGCTGAGATTGCCTCTTCTCTGCCCTACTGCAGGCATCCTGTTCAGTCATGCTTGCACAAGCATTACAAAGCTCTTCCGGCCTGTTTGTAAATGCCCAAAGCTCACATTTTGCAAGCCCAGAGACACTCAGCTTTATTCAATCTATGGGTCTGGAAGCCTGCAGCTGCTATCTATCTCCATGCTATCCCACCTCTGCCACCACATCCACTGCCTCCACTTTTGTGATCTCATGCTCCACTCATGGCTCTTCTTACCTGATAGCCCTGAGATTGTTTTTGCTTCTGAGACAGCTCCTTTTAAACCTAGCAGGATGACAAAACTAAGGCCAATCCCAGTGTTAGAGTCCCATATACCCTATTTGCAT
>NW_006409983.1:20097-20560 GCF_000296735.1 Chrysochloris asiatica | reverse complement strand
CACCATAACTCAAAGGCATCAATTCTTCTACGGGTTTCCTTATACACTATTCAGCTTTCACATGCATATGAGGTTATTGAAAATACCATGGCTTGGGGCAGGCGTTCCTTAGTCCTCAAGCTGACATCTTTGCTCTTCAACACTTTCAAAAGGTCTTGTGCAGCAGATTTGCCTAATGCAATATGTCGTCTGATCTCTTGACTTCTGCTTCCGTGAGTGTTGATAGTTGATCCAAGAAGAATGAAGTCCTTGACAACTTCAATATTTTTTCTGTTGATAAGAAAGTTGTTTACTGGTTCAGTGGTGAGGATTTTTGTTTTCTTGACATTGAGATATAATCCATACCGAAGGTTGTGCTCTTTGATCTTCATTTTGTTGTCAGGTGCCATCAAGTCGGAACCGACTCATAGCGACCCCATGCACAGCAGAACGAAACAATGTCCGATCCTGGGCCAACCTCACT
>NW_006409983.1:8714-16507 GCF_000296735.1 Chrysochloris asiatica | reverse complement strand
TTATGCGTTCCATTTCATTTTTGACCACTTCCAATTTTCCCAAATTCATACTTCGTACATTCCATGTTCCAATTTTCAATGGATGTTTACAGCTATTTCTCCTCATTTTAAGTTGTTGCCCATCTTCATTAGTAAATGTTTTAATTCCTCTTCACTTTCAGCAAGCAGGGTTTTATCATCTGCATATTGCAGGTTGTTAATGAGTCTTCCTCCAATCCTGATGCCATGCATTTCTTCATAGAACCCAGCTTCTCATATTATTTGCTCAGCATACAGGTTGAATAAGTATGATGAAAGAATACAACCTTGTCGTACACCTTTCTTAGTTTTAAAACATTCAGTGTTCCCATGTTCTGTTCGAACAACTGCTTTTTGGTCCAGGTACAGATTCCTTAGCTATTAGAGAGATGCAAATTAGAACAACAATGAGATATCATCTCACACTAGCAATAATAGCAAAGATTTAAAAAGTAGAGGACAATAAATGTTGGCGATGATGTGGAGAGACTGAGGCCCTCCTACATTGCTGGTGGGATTACAAAATGGTCCAACCACTCTGGAAAACAATATGGCATTTCCTCAGAAGGTTGTAAATAGAGATGCCTTATGATCCAGCAATTCCTCTACTTGGTATTTATCCACAAGAAATACAAGTCATAACACAAGTAGATATATGCACACCAATGTTCATAGCAGCACTATTTACAATAGCTAATAGATGGAGACAGCCTAAGTGCCCATTAACTGAAGAATGGATAAACAAACTGTGGTACATACACACAATGGAATACTACCTGAAGAATAACAAGGAAGAAGCAAGCCATCGCATAACATGGATGAATCTTGAGGGCATTATGCTGAATGAAATCAGTCAGTCACAAAAGGAGAAATATGACATAGGACCTTTATTGTAAAAAAATTAAGAAAAAGCACCCACACTAAAAGGGGGGAAAATTATTATTATTATTATTTTTTTATTATTATTGGTTACCAGGGTGTATGGGGTAAAGTGAGGGTAGGAACAGGAATGTGTAGCACTGGGTAAGGAATAGGCACAGGAGTATAGAGCACAGGGTAGGGAATCGACACAGGATAGTTTGGGTGCTGGGGGGCATATACACTAGATGAGGAAGGGGAAAGGAAAAACAAGGCGAATGGGAGAATAGCTAGGCAGGTTTACGTGGGTTAAATAAGACAGAGGTAACAATGTAAGAACAATTGTGGAATAACAGGGCTCAGAGATACAAAGATTGAGGTATGGTTTGAATGGGGAAAGTGGGGAAAAGAAATTAAGATGCTTGATTGTCTTTTTTTTTTTTTTTTTAAGTTTTTATTATGAATTATGTTGGTTTATATGGGAGAACATCAGTCTTACGTTCATCCTATCATATTTCATTTCATTGCAATGATTACAGTCCTCTGCATGCATCATCAAATAACCAAAGGGTACACCCCACAAGTTCACTCCCTCCCCCCCAGCTGTCAGCACACAGCCCCTTTCCCTATCTGAGTCCAGTGTCCCCAGCTGCTTCATCTGTCCACATTGTCATCTCTGTCTCCATCCCTGGCATCACTGCCTCTCTGGGTAGGGTCCCACTCTCCGCTCTTCTCACTTGGTGGTCCCAGGGACCTCTACTCCTGGACTGCAAAATCAATCACTCCCCTTCTTTTGTTAAAAAACATCTACCTCTACATTTTTGACCCTCACAGTCAATCCTGATGCCAATTATTCACTATTGTACCACAAGAGTCTTATCCCCATTTCCTTTTGCCAGCCCAGTCCCAACAGATTGGAAACCATTCAGTGGAGATTTTACCTACCCCAACCCTTGTCTGGAACTAGGCTCCCTCTTGAAAGCTTGTAAGCCAGTCATCTCTTGCCATTTTGGGTAGCCAAAGTCTAAATTGCCCATCCCTGCCAACCCGATGATTGGCTGTCTTTTGAATCTTGGTTTCCCTTCCCTACTATTGTAAAAGAGACACTTGATGGGGAGAGAGATGATTAGCCAGAAATATCACCAGAAAAAGCTTGTAAGTCTATCTTCAGCCTATACCTGATTGGAATACCTAAAATGGGGCTAGAATTTGCCCAGTGAAGGAGGCTTTCTGCATAGCCTTTGCATTACATCAGACCATAGGTGGACTCCTGATTCTCATCTAGAATCTTCTGAGGTGGGACATTTCCACTTGAAAGGACAAGCAGACCAGTCTGGAGCAGATAGAAGAACAACAGATACTTCTTGAAAGAAAGACCAGCAGGAAAAAAAATAAATAAATAACAGTAGTCCAAATGACTACTTCAAGAACAAGCAAGTTATTCCCCAGGAGCCATCAAGGCAAGTGGTCAGGTCCCCTCAAGGGAAACCCCCTTCCAAGATTGAAACTCAAATTGAATACACCAGCAGGCATGTGGTCCTGCTGCTGACCACGTTGGTCACCGATAAGGGGAAGTGGGGGAAAAACAGCAGTGAAGTTGTGAACTAAGTCTGACCACATTCAATAGAATCCTGTTAACCTGGATTGATGAGACTTGGGGACTCCTGGGCCCAGGGGCAGGGACATGACCCCAGAGAACTAGAACAGATGTAAAACATCCAGCTGATATGAAGTGAGGGGAGATGCATAAGAACACCACTCCAAGTGGATGAACATGACCTATGCTTGTGAGTGCAGTATGACAAAGGAGCGGACAAATCTTTACAGTGAGAATCATGCCCACCCCCTTGGTACACAGGGTCAACAGGGATGGGGTTCTTAGACATTGGCTACCCAAAATGAGAGGGCTACAAAGGCAAGAAGTGACTGATTTGCAAGCTTTCAATAGGGAACCCAGCTCCAGAGGATACAGAGAAAGGTAGAATCTCCACTGAATTGTTTCCAATCTGTCTGAACAGGGTTGATAAAAGGTGAAGGTGATAGGACTCCTGTGCTTCAATAGGGATTGATTGCTATCAGATCTGACAGTGAGTGTTGGAAAGGTAAATGTAAATGTTTAGTAACAAAAGGGGGGGTGGTGGTGGTGGCTGATTTTGCAGTCCAGGAGGGGAGATCCCTGGAACCATCAAGGGAGAAAAGCAAAGTATGAGACCCTGTCTGGGGAGGGAGTGACACTAGGGATGGAGGCATAGACAATGATGTGGACAGAAGGAGCAGCTGGGGACTCTGGACTCAGGGAGGGAAAGGGACTGTGTGCTGGTGGCCAGGGGGCAGGAGTGTGCAGTGTACACTTTGATTGTTTGATGATGCATGCAAAGGGATTGTGATCATTGCAATAAAACAAAATATGATCGGATGAATGTAAAGATAATGTTCACCTATGTAAACTAACACATAATTCACAATAAAAACTTAAAATAAATAAATAAACCGAATCTGTTGAGAAAATAAATAAATGAATGAATAAATAAATGGAGGAAAAAAGCTGTATAAATGGCATAAGGTCAATATTATAGCCTCTTTGAAGAATCTTAGAAGACTACCAGACATTTGAAAAGTTACTTCAGTTGTGTTTTCTGGAGTCTGATTGTTCCCAACATTTTCATCACTACATACTCTCTTGTTGTGGTTGTTGCTGGATGCTGTCAAATCAATTCCGACTCACGGTAAATCCATGTGACAGAGTAGAACTGCTCCATAGATTTTCTTGGCTATAGTCTTTGTGGGAGAAGATTACTAGCTCTTTCTAATTCGTCCCCACTGGGTAGGTTTGAATCTTTCAGTTAGTACTCAAGCACTTACCTGTTGTGCCACCTGGACGCCTTTCATACTCATCTAAACACTTTCAATAACTTATAGATCTAAATTCTGACTTGATGACACTTAACAGCAACAACAAAACAAGGGTGGCAAAATCAGCCCTCTGCTCAGAGTCCATTTATTCTTATTTTCAAACATTTGTAATAAAACTGATTTTCTATTCAGCATCTAGCATGGATTCTATTCTGCATCTAGCATGGATTTAGAAACCAATTTGGAGTATCTTATCTCATAAAAAAAGAGAATCAATAAAATTTTGTCTTATCATTATTACTTTAAAATTTTATATGATTGTCTAATCAGGGATACTGTTCTCTTACTCAGGAGACTGTGGATATTTTACTTCATAAGTAACATACCCAAGATTTGACTAATTTTAGAGGACTTAAATATGTTGTTATGATTTCCCTCTTCTAGAAGAGAAGCAATCATGACTGCCTATAACTGTATTGTACCAGAAGGCAATGCTTTACTATAACTAGCACAAAAATGAATACATTTAAACATTTTGAAAATTAATATTGTTTATGCTAGTGTTGTTGACAATTAGGAAGTCAGGAATGAACATTTTAGCCCATCTAAAATCCTTTGCAATTTCCTTATTTCTTTACAGGGGAATACCATCATTTGAGTAAAATCATACCAATTGTATTGCTATGTCTTCATTTGTATTTATATTTAATATTACCCTGATTAGGCCAAAGCACTTGTGTTTTAGGATTTTGGAGAACGCACATAACTGTCGTGTTAAGTATTATTGTCATATTGAGCCTAAGAACAGGGTAATAACAACTACAGCATATGTGTTGCCTTTGACCTGAGAAATCTGCATGTAAGGCTCTGAACATCTATAAGGATCAGCTGGAAGCCCCTTTCCCTTGGTCCCTTCATTCCTGCTTTTGTCTCTCCTCCAGGGTCCTAACATAATCCTGTGGTGAGCCTTTTGATCCATTCCCACTTCCAGCTGAAGAGGAGTACAGGAGTACAATGAATCTTTCTTCTTCAGAGATCAGTACATACAAACAAAAAATAAAAACAACCCAAAAGCAACAACAAAAGCTTTTTTCCAGCTAATGCTTATGGCATTTATACACTAAAGATCCATTCTCACCAACAGTGAAGTTGAAAGGATTAAAGAGATGAGAGAGATAAGTATGTTCACATACATTTGAACCAAAAAATCATAATGAAGTACAAAAAGAACAAGATCTTACTAGAGCCAAGCTTTTTTCATTCTATAAGGTACAGCATGAATCTGGAAGGAGAACTTCTCCCAGAAACATTTTATTCCACATTAAAACGAAAAAGCCATTGCTTCTAGCCTATCCTGTCAAATAGCAGTCAAGAAGATAACTTCCCCTTGTGATTTAGTATATTTCAGTTGTAGAATTCCCCTAATCATTTGCTTGTCAAATATATTATTTTTACTTTATACCATCAATAAAAACTTTTTGCTGTTGTTAAAATATATTTAGTGAAGAAAATCAAAGACTCAAGGACATAATTTCTCCAAAAGACTAATGGATCACACAAACTAACTTCTAGAAGAATTAGATGGTGTCTGGCTATCACAATCAGCACCTCAGATCGGGATCACAATAGAAGGTCCTGCTTAGAGTGTGAGAAAAATGTGGAACAAAATTGAAAATGATAAAAATTACCAAACTTTATAGGCTGATAAAAACTAGCAGAACCACCAAAACTACAGCCTTTGGATACACTTCAAACCTGGAACTGAACCCATTCCTTGAGATTACCTTTACAGCTAAAACAGTAGAAAGATCTGTAAAAGTCCATTGTTGATATTATTAAGTACCATCAAGATGGTACTGACTCATAGAGACCATATGCACAACAGAACAAAATACTACCTGGTCCTGCACCAACCTCACAATTGTTGCACTTCAGCCCATAGCTACTGTTACTGTGGCAATCCACCTCCTTGGGGGTATTCCTCTTGTATGCTGACCCTCCACGTTATCAAGCATGATATTCTTCTCCAGGGATTGATTCCACCTGATTATATGTCCAAAGTATGAGAGACAAAGTCTAGCCTTCCTGGTATCCAAGGAACATTCTGGCTATACTTCTTCCAACACAGATATGTTTGTTCTTTTGGTTGTCCCTAGTACTTTTAATATTCTCCTCCAACACCATAATTTAAATGCATCAACTCTGCAATATTCTTTATTCAATGTCCAATTTTCACAGGCATATTAAGTTACTGAAAATATCATGGCTTGGTTCAGGTACACCTTAGTCCTCAAACTGATATCTTTGTTCTTGCCCATTTTAAAGAGGCCTTGTGTAACAGATTTCCCTAATGCAATACATCATTTGATTTCTTGACTGCTGTTTCCATCAGTGTTGACCTTTGATCCAAGTAAAATGAAGTCTTTGACAACTTCAATCTTTTTTTTCCATTTCTCTTGTTATTTATTGGTCCAGTAGTGAGGATTTTTGTTTTCTGTTCTTTGAGTTATAGCCCATGCCAAGTTCTGTAGTCTTTAGTCTTCGATCTTCATCAGTAAGTAGTTTAAGTCATTTTCACTTTCAACAAGAAAGATTGCATGATCTGCATATTGCATTTTGTTAGTGAGTCTTCCTTCAACCCTGATGCAATGTTTTTCATCACATAATCCAGTTTATCAAATTATTTGCTCAGCATACAAACTAAGTATGCTGAAAGAACACAATCCTGTAAAAATTTTTGAGGCTTTCAAATCTTTGTGGTAGAAAAATGTCTCATCTTTTTCCTAAAAAGCTATTGGTGGGCTCTGACAGCTTACCTTGTGATTCACAGTTCAGTGTTTATCCTATGATATTACAATTCTCCCCAAAAGTACATTAAAAATTCATTAAGAAAGGACAGAAATGGATGTCAGAAGAGACTATGCAACTTTCTTTTAAACATAGAGACACTAACATGACTGGAAAAAACTGATGAAGTAAAAGAGTACAACAGTGCAACATAAATTTTCAAAGGGCACTTTGAGAAGACAATGTATTATAATGAAATGTTCAAACACCTGGATTTATGAATTTAAAAAGGAAGAATGTGCTCAATATTTCTCAAGCTGTAAAAACTGAAGAGAAATTTCAAGCCTCAACTTGTGATGTTGAAGGATTGCATGGACAAAATGTAGAATACAGAAAACATCCAAAAATAAAAATAAAGTAAGGGAGCAAGACTGCTAGAGCACAAAAACCAGCCAGTGACTGATAGAAAAAGAGGTAGACTTTTTTTTTTTCATCTACTCTTTTGCTCTCCCCTATTACACTCTCTCTGCCCAGCATAGGTGTCTTCACACGAGTGGGAGTACACCCCCAAAAGGGTCCAGAATTGCAACCAAAGGGTACAATTTTCCCATTACTCAAAGACGAAGAAGCTGAAAGTCCAAGTCAGCTCCAGAGACTAATCCTCCAGCAGATTCTTATGATGTCTGACTTTGGGATTTAGCCCTGAAGTTCTCACTCCTACTTGGAGGGAGTTTTTGTTCCTGTCTTATTTAACAAGGGACAGCATGTGTGGCCATACCCCAACATAAAAGGCAAAAGCCAACACCAGCTTTTGCTCAATCTGGATTTTGCATTTGGTTCATAGTCATCTGACCTCTGGACCTTTGGACTTGAGTCAGTGGTTTGCCATATTGCCTGTCGATCTTGGATTTGTTGGGGTCTATAGCCTGTGACATGCAGTGAGGAACTCCATCACCAACAACACAGAATACTGGGCCAAGCAGACACAGGAGATGGTGCTAGAACTCCGAATCACATATAAAGGACTATTTAGATAATTGGAAGTCTTACAGGTAGGGTAATTTGTAGCAGAATCAATAAATAAATTGCTTTCTAATTAAAGATGTTCAGCTATTCCCAGAGTTGCCATCTTGGGAGAGACTAAGCAGGGGAAGGATCAGAACAGTCATGAACGCGACAGAACCTTGGAGATACAGGTGTGGGCATTCCTTTTTTGGTATCTGTTCATTGGTCTCTCACTGTCGCACACCACCATTCTGGTGACTAGAGGGGATGCC
>NW_006409983.1:0-2579 GCF_000296735.1 Chrysochloris asiatica | reverse complement strand
AACAACAACAACAAAAAGACCATTATTGTATAAGATTAAGAAAAGATATCCATACTAAAAGGGGGTGGGGATTCTTTGTAGGTTACCAGGGGTGGAAGGGAGGGAATGGCAGAGCACAGAGTAGATGATAGACACATCATAGTTTGGGTGTTGGGGAGAGCAGTATACATAATGGGGGAGGTAGGTGGAAGAACAAGGTAGATAGGGGAACACTGAAACAGGTTTGCATGAGCTAAATGGGACAGCGGTAAATAGTGATGTATGCTTAATCTTGGAACAACAGGGCTCTGTGATACAGGGATCAAGGTGTCGTCTGAGTAAAAGAGGGGAAATAATGTTAGGATGCTTGACTGTCTTATGAATACAGAAGTCATTGAACAATATCCTGAATAACTCATGCAAGTAAAATTTTGATGAAGATAATTCTAAAACAGTTGCAACAGTGCATCAACAGGGAGTTGGATTCATAGGAGGATATGGAACTAGGTATAATATTGTTGATGCCAAATGGATTTTGGCTAAAAGCAAAGAATACCAGAAAGATGTTTACTTGTGCTTTATTGGCTATGCAAAGACTTTTGACCGTATTGCTGTTGTTATGTGCCGTGGAGTCAGTTCCAACTCATAGCGACCCTGTACAGGGTTTCTGAGGCTGTAAATCTTTACAGGAGCAGAAAGCCTCATCTTTCATCCGCAGAACAGCTGGTAGTTTCAAACTGCTGACCGTGAGATTAGTAGCCTGATTCATAACTACTATGCTACCAGAGCTCCTTTGACTGTACGGATCATAAAAAACTATGGTAACATTGCGAAATGGATATTCTAAAATATTTAATGCTTAGGAGTAACCTGTATACAGACCATGAGGCTTGTTGTTATTGTTGTTATGTGCCTTCAAGTCAGTTCCAACTGATAGTGACCCTATATAGGGTTTCAGAAGCTGTAAAACTTTGTAGGAGCACAGAGCCTCATCTTTCTCCCATGAATCTACTGGTGGATTCCAACTGCCAACTCTAAGGTTAGCAGCCCTTAGAAAAGAACAAGGAGATACTGAATGGTTTAAAATCAGGGAATGTGTGTTCCATTTTTGTTTTCTTTCATCACGTTTATTCAAACTATATGCTGAGCAAACTGGATTATATGAAGAAGAATCATTAAAAACTTACAAAATATGAAGGTGATACAACCTTTCTTGCTGGAAGCAAAGAGGACTTGAGATACTTACTGTTGAAAATCAAAGCCTACAGCCTTCAGTATGAATTTTACCTCACTGTAAAGAAAATGAAAACCCTCACAAAAGGACCAGTAAATAACATCATGATAAATAGAGAGAAGATTGAAGTTGACAAAGTTTTCATTTTACTTCAATCCTCAAGCAATGCTCCTGAAAGCAACAGTCAAGAAGTTAAATGACATTTTACATTAGGTAAATATGCTGCAAAAGACTTGTTTAAAGTGGCCAAGAACAAAGATATCTGAGAATTAAGGTAATTAAGGTGTACCTGACTCAAGCCGTGGTATTTTCTATGCATGGGAAATTTGGACAACGAATAAGGAAGACCATAGAAAAATTCATGCATTTGAATTATGATGTTAGAGAAGAATATTGAAAGTACCATGTACTTGGACTAAATCGGACAGAGGTAAATAGTGATGCATGTTCAACCTTGGAAAAACAGGGCTCTGGGATACAGGGATCAATTCATGTGTATAGTCGTCTGTTATGCTGTCTAAAAAAGGTATTTGAAATGAACAAATCATTGGTTTTGCAGAATTCTATCATGTGTTCTCCAGCATCATTTCTATCACCAAGGCCATATTTTTCAACTACAGATCCTTACTCTTTTCTCCCAACATTTGCATTCCAAAGTAATGGTCAATACATCTTGATTGCATGTTTGATCAATTTCAGATTGAAGAAGTTGGTAGAATTCTTCTATTTCATCATCACTGGCTTTAGTGGTTGTTGCATTAATTTGAATAATAGTGGTATTAACTGGGCTTCCCTGTAGGTGCGTGAATATTATCATATCACAGACAGCGTTGTACCTCATAAATGATCTGGATATATTCTTTTTGTTGATGAATGCAACACCATTCCTCTTTAATTTTTCATTCCCAGCATAGTAAACCATGTGGTTGTCAGATTCAAAATGGCCAATATCAGTTCATTTCAGTTCACTAAGGCCTAAGATATTGATGTTTATGACACCCAATAACCTTTAGAATGAGAGAAGAGGATGGGCTGGCTGGTTAGAAGTCCAGGGAGACATGTGAACACCTGAGTCCAAGGACACTGACCAAGCCACTGGGGCCCAGAATTAGGAGTGAAGGAGTCAGCTGGTCTGAAGTGGAGGGAGGCATGTGAGAACTCCCAAACTTGCAGATAGTATTCATTTGACCTAGCTTAGATGGCATGCTGACCAGGCCTCAGATGAAGATAAAGAAGTCTGATGCAGAGAGCAAGCAAAGAAAACAACTGTTTTCCTCTTGTCCAGATGTGGATAGGATTTTATGATTCAATTGTGAGTAATTGTTATCATATCTAATAGTGATTGTCACAATTGTAAATGTAGAAG
>NW_006409982.1:14150-14609 GCF_000296735.1 Chrysochloris asiatica | reverse complement strand
ATGAGCTTAACTCCATTCACGCCATCAAGGCCAACTCTACTTTGAGGAGGCGTCTGTTCCCCAGTCACTTTTTGAGTACCTTCCAACCTGAGGGGCTCATTTTCCAGCACTGTATCTGACAGTGTTTCTCTGCTATCCATAAGGTTTTCAGTGAGTAAAGATTCAAAATTAGTTTGTCACTCTTTCTTCCTAGTCTGTCTTTATCTGGAAGCTCATTTGAAACCTGTCCACCATAGAAGACCCTGCTGGTTATTTAAAATACCAGTGGCATAGCCCTCAGAATCACAGCAACTCACAAGCAACCATAGTACCACAGACAGACAAGTAGTGGCCATTTGGTTTTATGTCCAAACTGTCACTTTAAATTTCGAGGAGATCTGTGTGCCTGAGTAGTAGAACCCTCCAGGGGTGGGGGTGGGATATCCGTTTGCTCAGGTATCCCCTTTAGTTACCATAATG
>NW_006409982.1:7376-9977 GCF_000296735.1 Chrysochloris asiatica | reverse complement strand
ATTTCTGGATTCCCTTCAAATTCCCCAGCTGTAAACCCTCTGATCCTCCAAATATACCTTTATATTAGTTTCAGAGTTACAACAATATCTTGTGAGCCCTCTTGGCCTGGTGTTCCATGTTGTTGTTGCCCTAGCTCCTCACTATACGTCTACCCGATCTGCCATCTTGAAGAAGCAAGGCCTGGTAGTGTAGTGGTTGGACCTTGCTGCTTCAAAGATCTCGCTGCTTTGAAGATCCGGGAAGACATATATAAAAACCCTAAAACAAAAAAGTGTCAACCAAGAAGCCTTTATCCTTCAAAGCTATCAATCAAACATGATGATGTCATTAAAACATCCCAGGATAAAAAGACACTAAAGGATTTTTCCAAAGCCAACCCTGCATTGCAAAACATCCTAAAGGGATTTCTGTGGACTGAGAATCAATAAGAACAGACAACAAACAGAGATTGACATATGTAACAGCATCTCCCAGAATTAAATCATTAGATGACAGAGTCAAGAACAGAATAAAACTATAAGAACAAACTCAGGGAATCTTGAAGGTCAATCTGTGATCAAAACCATTAAAATATAAAAGAAGGTAAACACATAGGAACAGAGACCATATGGTGAGAAGGTCAGGTAAAATACAGGATAAAATAGACTTCACTAAATGGAAGGAAAAAATTAATGGAATACAAGGCAAACTCAAAGAAAATTAACACTACATAACATACCAAAAAAACTAAAAATTAGAGAGAACATGTAAATATTAAAACTATGAGGAAACTCACAAGAAAGAACACAAAAAGCATGAGCTCAAAAAAGGAAGACACACAGAACAAAGAAAGCAGCAACACTACAAAAACAAATAAACAAACATAATGGTAACAATTAATCCATACCAATTGAATATTGCACTGAATATAAATGGATTAAATGCACCAGTTAAGAGATGGAGGGTGGAAGAATGGATAAGAAAATAAGATCCTTCAATGTGCTTTCTGAAAGAGACACATCTTACACACAGAGAAAAACAGATTAAAAGTCAAACGATGGAAAAAATATGCCAAGCTAATTGCAATAAAAATCTAATAGGAGTAGCCATACTAATCTGTGATAAAATAAACTTTAAGGCAAAACCCAGCATAATAGATAAAGATGGACATTATTTCAGGATTAAAGGGACAATTGAATAAGATGATATAACAGTAATAAATTACCATTCACCCAGTGAAATAGCTCCAAAATACATAAAGCAAACTATAATTGATTTGAATAAAGAAATTGATGAATGTACAATAATTGTGGGTGATTTTAATACACTGCTCTCAAAAATGGATAGAAAAACAAGAAAGTATCTTAAAAAAGACACAGAAGAACTAAACAACACAATGAGCCAACTGGGACTCATAGATGTGGACAGAGCATTCAACACAACAACAGCACAATAATCATTCTTTTCCAGTGCATATGGAACATCCTATAGAATAGACCATGTGTTAGGACACAAAACAAACCTCCATAAATTTACAAATATCAAAATACTACAAAGCATCCTCTCAGACCACAATGCTTTCAAATTAGAAACCAACAATAGAAAGACATAGAAAATGAAGTCATATTCATGGAAACTGAATAATACCCTGCTGAAAAGTGAATGGATAGTAGAAGAAATTAAATGTGAACTCACAAAGTTCTTAGAAACAAATCGGATCAAAAACACAACATACCATAATCTATGGGACATGGCAAAAGCAGTGTGGAGAGGACAGTTTATTGCAATAAATATACACATCCAAAAAGAAGAAAGAACAAAAAACTGAATAATTCACCATTGAAAAGCAACTGGGTAGTAGAAGAAATTGAACGTCAACTCACAAAGTTCCTAGAAATAAATGAGAACAAAAACACAACATACCAAATGTTTAGGATGCTGCGAAAGCTGTGCTGAGAGGACAATGACAATTTATTGCAATGAATGCTTACATCCAAAAAGAAGAAAGAAACAAAATTAACACATTAACACATCATCTCTAACAATTAGAACCATACCAACAGAGGGAACCTATAGCCATCAAAAGAAAAGAAATAATAAAGATTAGAGCAGAAATAATTGAGATACAAAACAGGAAAACTATAGAAAGAATTCACAGAACAAGAAGCTGGTTATTTGAAATGATTAGCAAAATTGACAAACCATTGGCCAACCTAACAAAAGATAAGAAGAAGAAGACAGAAATAACATGCATTAGAAATCACATGGGCAATGTCACAATGGTACCAAAGAACACCAAAAGGAATATAACATAATACTATGAAAAGTTGTACTCCAACTAATTTGAAAAACTAAGAAGAGATGGAAACATTTTTAGAAAAACACAAGATACCAAAATAACACAGAGTGAAGTAGAAAACTTGAACAGACCCATAGCAAAAGAAGAAATCGATCAGGTCAAAAATTCCCAACCAAAAGAAGTCCAAGACCAGATGGCTTCACTGGTGAGTTCTATCAAACAGTCAGGGAAGAGCTGTTACCAATTCTGCTCAAATTATTCCAGAATATAGAGGAGGATGGAAAACTTCCTAATACATTTTATGAAGCAAGCATAACCCTCA
>NW_006409982.1:4670-6927 GCF_000296735.1 Chrysochloris asiatica | reverse complement strand
GAAAAGAACCACATGATCATATCAATTGATGCAGAAAAGTCATTTTAAAAAATCCAACATCCATTCTTTATAAAAACACTCAGCAAAGCAGGAATTGAAGGGAAAGTCCTCAATATAATTAAGAACATATATCCAAAATCAACAACCTACATTACTCTAAATGGGAAGAAACTGAAAGCCTTCCCTCAGTGAACAGGAAACAGACAAGGACACCCTTTATCACCACTCCTATTCAATATTGTGCTGTAAGTCTTAGAAAGAGCTATACAGCAAGAAAGGGAAATTAAAGGCATCCAAATTGACAATGAAGAAGTAAAACTCTCTCTATTTGCAGATGACATGATCCTATACATAGAAAACCCCAAAGAATCAGTAAAAAAGCTACTAGACTTCATTGGAAGATTCAGCAAAGTGGCAGGATATAAGATCAGCATACAAAACTCAGTTGAATTCCTCTATACCAAAAAAGACAGTACATTAAAAAGCAATACCGTTTACAATAGCCACCCAAAGGATGAAATGTCTAAGAATAAATGTAGCCAGAGAAACAAAGGACCTATACAAAGAAAACTACAAAACACTAGAACAAGAAACAAAAAAAGACCTACAAAAATGGAAGAATGTACTATAGTCCTGGATAGGAAGACTTAACATTGTGAAAATGTCAATACCTCCCAAAGCAATTTACACATTTAATGCAATCCCAATCCAGATTTCAACAACATTCTTCAAAGAAATGGAAAAAGCTATTACAAACTTTATATGGAAAGGAAAGAGACCCAGGATAAGCAAAGCACTGTTTAAGAAGGGGTAAAACACCTTGGTACTGGTATTTTGAAAGATATATTTATCAATGGAGCAGAATCGAGAATCCAGAAATTAACCCATCCACATACAGCTAACTGATTTTTTAACAAAGTATCTAAATATATCCCATGGGGATAGTCTCTTCAGCAGATGGTGCAGGCAGAACTGGAAAGTGATATGAAAACATTGAAACAAGACCTTTACCTCACACCTTATACAAAAACCAGCTCAGCATGGATGAAAGACCTAAATTTGAATCCCAAATTTATGAAGGCCATCAAGGAAAATATAGGGACAAATGTGAGGACACTAATTCAGGGAATACACAGACTAACATACATTTTGAAAACTACACAAACAAAAGTAGACAAAATAGATGAGTGGGACATACTAAAAATTAAAAACGTATGTGCATCAAAAGAATTCACCAGAAGAGGAAAAATGGAAACCACAGAATGGGGAAAAAAAAAATTTGAAATTACATATCAGAAAAGGGATTTATTTCTAAAATATATAGCAAACTACAACACCTCTACAAGAAAAAGACAAATAACCCAATTAAAAAATGGGCACAGGACATGAACAAACATTTCACCAAGGAGGAGTTTCAGGCAGCCAACAAGTATATGAAGAAATGTTCATGATCACTAGCCATTGTTGTTGTGTAGAGTCAATTCTGACTCCAAGGAGTAGCTGGTGAGCTTGAGCCACAGACCTTTCAGTTCAAACAACTTTGCAGTCTGATGCATTAGCCCACAGCGCCACACCAGGACTCCACTATTAAATCTTAAGAATCTTATCCCGATTTGTTTTCACCGGAAACAAACAAGATGAAAACTATTCAGTGGGGAATCTATCTTCCTCCACACATTCTTAAACTAAACTCTCTCTTGAAAACTTGTAATCCAGTAAGTTCATGCTTTTATTGTCCCCTCATTTTAGGAAGCCAATGTTTAAATTGCCCATCCCTATCTACCCTGTGTACAGATGGGATAGTATCGATACTTGATGTGAAGAATCCTTCCCTCTCTGTTGGTATTTTGAGCTACTACATCCATGGGTATAGGTCAAGTTCATCAAATTGTAGCAATCTACCCTTGTTTCCTTTATCAAAAATTGTTTTCTTTATTATTTTCTTTATCGTTCTCTAATCGAGAGCCATCGAGGCTATGTCAATAATGTACTATCGGCAATTTGGGTGTTGTTGTGCATATCTCCTCATTTCATATCAGCTGGATGCTTCACTCTCATCTCTACCCCTCCATGGCTATGTCCTTAATTGATCCATAGCACCTTCCATGAAAAACTGAGATTAAAAGACAGTAGAATTTTCCATGAACATTTTAAACCTTCCTGTATATGCAATATGTGTGCTGTCCCTTGTTAGAAATAAAATAGGAAGATGCATAAGAGTCAGATCTACAAACTGAGTATTATTTTTCATTTAATG
>NW_006409982.1:797-3430 GCF_000296735.1 Chrysochloris asiatica | reverse complement strand
AGTTCAAACAACTTTGCAGTCTGACGCATTAGCCCACAGTGCCATACCAGGACTCTGCAAAGTATTAGTGAATGGTTAAAATAAGCAACTTGAAATAAAATTAAACATTGCTAGCATAAATGAAAGAATTGATTTAAGAAATTAGGTTAAGGTACAACATTAAAAATATATATATTTAGAACTTTAGAATTTTAAAAAAGCAAAACCAATCATAACAGAAAAGGTGTTATATTACTTTTACATTATTAATGTTAATATTTGAGAGCAAATACTGTAAGTAAATGTGATTAAGACACTGCAGGATTATCAGAATGGAGACCAGGTGTGGAAGTTAATAAAATGTCCTTAAATTAGCAGCCTGGTCCAGTGGTTTAGAATTATTAAATTCATCACTTTGCTCATTATTTACACTGGTCCATTGGCAGATTGCCAATAATAATGTATGCACAGGGACAAAAGCTACATAATTAGCTGTGGATGACCTGTTTTGGCTAGAAAACTCTCACCAATACATCAGAAACACAAATTTGTAGCAAAGATTTGCTGAAATGATATAACTGGTGTGGCTCTATAAGATAAGCAATGAAATTGGCACTTTAGATAACCTAAAGTATGGCAAGTCAAATCCACCATCTGCTCCTTGGAAACCCTATGCAGGGTTGGTATGAGTCAGAAACTATTTGATGGCACTTAATAACAAAAACCATACACTTGAAAAAAATGCATTTGTCTAACATTTCCAAAATTATGTTACCTGTTATGAAGACATTGGCTCAATTGAGGGATGTAAATAATTTTCTATCTAATATATACTTATACTATAGGGTAAGTCTTGTGTGACTTTGTAAGATATTGCTGTTGGATAGGGGTCACCTAACAAAAGGATGGCAGTTTAAATCCACCAGCCACTCCTCGAGAATGCTATACAGGGTAGCTTTTCATTAGAAAAACCTCATCACACTTAACAAAAACAACAGTACTATAGAGAAAATATTTGTTATGTACAAATATTGAGATTAAGAATAATGTGCTGACTTCTCAAGAATTTAACAGTTGAATATAGTTTCCAATTTTATTTTATGTGAATTTTGATTTTCATGTACACTATATTTCATAGTTGATTTTACCACAGAATCCAGATGTTCTTGATACATCTGTTTTAGTACCTTTGTATAAATGAATTTGAAAATGATACTAGCAACTCAGAGTATGGCATTAGTCACAATAAAAGGTACATATTTTGTCTTGTCTACAAGTGAGTTATCTGTGTATAAAGTATATGCCAACTAGCTAGTCATTTTTCATATGATCTTGCAATGCTATTATTTACATACTTCTGATTTGCTATGCCTGGCCATCTGGTTATGGAGGAAATGCTGCATTTGTTTTTTGTTTGTTTTGTTTTGTTTTATTTTTTTCTCTTTCTTTCTTTTGTCTTTGCTTAAAAGGGCTCTCTAATAACATTAGTACCAAAATATTCTATATTGCTTTATGCAAAAACCCTATGGAAAGTGTATATATTTTATCTCAGGTATTTGTATGATGCATTTGTAAATTTGCATCCCATTAGACATAAGTTGGCTTTTTAAAATAGTAGCATTGACTGTTGATATTTTTAGACATGTGTATGACACACATTGTGTCTCATTAATTATGTGAAACAGTTGTCCACACTTCCAAGGTTTGAGCATTGAAGATACAGGCTCGTAGTTAAATGCTTAAACATAGCAGTCAGAGTTTGGGTTATGAATTGTTTTTGTTAGGTGCCATTTTGTCTGTTTCAAATCACAGTGGCCTTACACACAACATGATAGAACACTGCCCAGTCCTGCACCATCCCCAAAATTATTGTTATATTTGACTCCAGTGCTGCTGCCACTGTGTCAATCTATCTTGTTTGTAGTTTTCCTCTTTTTCGCTGACACTTTACTTTATCAAGCATGATGCCTTTCTCCAGAGACTGGTCCCTCCTGAAAACGTGTCCAAAGTATGGGATATGAAGTCTTGCCATGCTGGCAGTACGTTTTTGTGTTTTTTTAACATTTTAGAAATTTTATTCATTGAGGCAATCCAAGTACTAAAATCATGCTTAGAAAACAGTAGATGCTCTATAACACTATTTTTTTTTTTTAAGTTTTTATTGTGAGGTTTACATGGGAAACATCAGCTTTACACTCATCCTATTATATTTTGTTTCATTGCAATGATTACAATTCTCTCCATGTATCATCATATAACCCCAAAGGTTACACCATACAGGCCTGATCCACACCCCTCCCCCTGGCCACCAGCACAAAGCCCTTCTCCCCCCCTGACTCCAGTGACCTCAGCCACTCCATCTGTCCAGTCATCTTCCCTGTCTCCATCCCTGGCATCACTGCCTCTCAGTGTAGGGTCCCGCTCTTCGTTCTTCTCACTTGGTGATCCCAGGGACCTCAGCTCCTGGGCTGCACAATCAATCACTCTCCTCCTTTTGTCAAAAATATCTAACTCTACATTTCCTAACCTCACAGTCAGACCTGATGGCGATTATTCACAAAAGTATTATCCCCATTTCCTTTCGCCAGCCTGGTCCCAATGGATTGGAAATCATTCAGTGGTGATTCTACCTTCCCCTGCCCCATCTAGAACTG
>NW_006409982.1:0-697 GCF_000296735.1 Chrysochloris asiatica | reverse complement strand
CCCTGACTCCAGTGTCCTCAGCCACTCCATCTGTCCAGTCATCTTCCCTATCTCCATCCCTGGCATCACTGCCTCTCAGGGTAGGGTCCCGCTCTTCGTTCTTCTCACTTGATGATCCCAGGGACCTCAGCTCCTGGGCTGCAAAATCAATCACTCTCCTCCTTATGTCAAAAATATCTAACTCTACATTTTCTAACCTCACAGTCAGACCTGATGGCGATTATTCACCATTGTACCACAAAAGTATTATCTCCATTTCCTTTTGCCAGCCTGGTCCCAATGGATTGGAAATCATTCAGTGGTGATTCTACCTTCCCCCGCCCCATCTAGAACTAGGCTCCATCTTGAAAGCGTGTAAGCCAGTCGCTTCTTGCCTTTATAGGCCCCACCCCACCCCATTTTGGTTAGCCAATGCCTAACTGTTCTCCCATCAGCCTTGTTCTTTCATTTCCCTCCCAGTACTTGTGTATTGCCTCCTCCCAACCTCCCTGCACTCAAGCTATCCTGTGTCTGTTCCTTACCCTGTGCTCTATTTCCCTTCCCTCTCTCCACTTCTCTCATCCATACATCATGGTGATCAGCAAATATATGTATAGTGTGAGTTTTTTTTTCCCCTTTTAGTGTGGGTTACTTTTCTTACTCTTTTACAATAATAGTCCTATGCAGTATTTCTCCTTTTGTGACTGACTAATTTCAC
>NW_006409981.1:0-18895 GCF_000296735.1 Chrysochloris asiatica | reverse complement strand
AGTGCTGATAAGCTAATAGTTCTTTTAAAATGCCATAGACTCCTCAAAATTAAACAAATCAACAACATGGCAGTTTATTTCAACACACTGGCAATCTGCGGTCACAACCTGGGACGTCTCTAGCTCCCATGCATCCACCATGAAAGTGGGAAGTCTGTTGGTCACCTCCCTCCCTTCTTGACGCTCCATTGTCCTATGCATTGACCAGAGCACTGGGAACCTCTTCTTTGTTGACATGGCCGCAAAGACAAAATCTTTATTCCAACTTGGAATAACATAGAAGCGTAGATTCTCAAGTCTGCCTTCTATTGTAGCTCTTTGACATTTGAAAGCTTTGTTTTCACGTTGGAGAGCTAATTTGCGATTTCCAATAACTGCTGTATTCTTTTCTTCTTTTAGGAACACTTGACTGCTCCCAGTCAGGACCACAGTTTCAAAGGCTCTTCCTAACGCTTAGGTGCAATTTGGCTTCCATAATGTTGCCAACACGGTAGTGCTACCCACCATGGCCTCCCCTCTCCAGTGAAGCTTGGCTGGTGGTGAATATCCCTTCACCTCCACTCTCCCTCTTGCCTGCTAACTTCCTGTCAAGAGAACAATTGTTGCTACACATAGGAAGAAGCTTTCCCAAATAGGGCAAAAAAGATGAAAAGCCGCCTTCTCATAAATCTCATTTGATTTCCTAGACATGATGCTCAGTCTCCTACATCCCTGTTCTCTAACACAGGCCTTCAACGAGGACATGCTAAGCTTGGTTCTTCATCTCTGTGGAACTCTACCTGTTGGCCCACCTCTGTGAGCCCCCTTCTACTCTGCTGTCTCCCATTCAAGGGAGTCTTTGGAGCTGGAAGTTCCATTGATGTTTCTGCTCCTGGAAGATTCTGACTCGGTGAGTTCAGTTCCTTCTCTTTTCTGAGGAATGTTTTGCATGGTTGAGCAGTTCTTGTCAGGTTTTTGCATTGGGTTTCAGAGTTGGAAAGAGGTGGGACAAGTACAAAGAGAAGGTCTGGGAACCAGGGGGCACGAGAGAGGCAGTCAGAAGAAGAGGGAGACTTTGAAGGGACTATATCATGCGTGTCATGAGTTACTCTCCCATTTGAGTAATACAAGCAAGGAAGTTGAGTTTCTGGGATGTTCCCTTCTGGTGGTTGAGTTTTTGACCCTCCAAGATTGGGTTATGTGGCTTCTGGCTTCTACTGTATTCCGTTTCCACCTCAGTGATTCTTGCCTTCTGGATTCTCAACCTCCAAGCTCTGTCTGACGCCAAGCCCTGATGATCACTGTCTTTGCCTCCTCTTCCTAGACACTGTCCCTCTCCCATGGCCCATCCCTCCCGTCTGGATGACAGGAGCAGCCTCCTAACCACAGTCGGCTTGATTTCCTCCACCTGCTCCACCACAGGTCTGAGCAGATCCTTTCATTGATTGAAGACTTTGCTGGCTCCTCATTGCTGATAACCAAGACCCAAACCAACAGCCATTCAGATCATTCTGACTCACAGCCACCTTGTCAAATAGAGCAGAGCTGACCCCCACCCCCAATGACAATTTCTAGCGCTATCATCTTCACAAAGCAGGCTGCCACACTCTCTGCTTGCAGAGGGGTTGGTGGGTTGGGACTGATGACATTTCAGTTAGTAGCTAAGTGCTTTAATGACTATGCCACCAGGGCTCGTTTTATTGCCTATGGGGCATGTGTGACACTGTACGATAAACACCGGACTACTAATTGCAAGGTTGGCAATTCAAACTCACCAGCCACTCCTCAAAGCCCCTATAAAGAGCTGCTATGAGTTGGAACTGATTTGATGGCACGTAACAACAACAACAACATAGTCAAAAAAATTCCTCCATTTCTGGACCCATGTCCACCTTTCCAACCTCATCTCTATCACCCCTCCCCAATGCCCCCATTATCTCCTTTCCTGCCACCTTCTTTTTCCTGTGTGGGTTAGCAGTCCGGTGCTTATCCTACAGAGTCACCAGGGCTCCTTTCATAGGTCTTACTGCCATTTAATTACTGAGATACTTTTTTCATTCATATGACACTTGTCTGACTAGTATCCACAATGGCAAAAATATTATTCTCCATTGTTGTTGTTGTTGTTGTTGTTGTTAAGTGCCTTCAAGTTGGTTCTGACTCACAGTGACCCTGTATAGGGTTTCCAAGGAACGGCTGGTGAGTTTGAACCACTGACCTTGAGGTTCAACCCGACCTTGTGGTCTGGTGCTGATCCTACGGCGCCACATCAGAACTCCCTTAGCTCCCTAGAACTCACAGTGCTCTGCACCAAAAGTTAGAACCTACTCAACAGTACTGGCAGCATCAGAATAACACTTCACAAACAGATGTTGAACAAACACACCTGGGCCATCCTCACTGACAGAAGGGTATGTGTATTAATCAGGTGGGTTCACTGCAATAACAGATCAGCTGAAACATGTTCCAGGGATCACACATGATGGAAGTCAAGCAATCACACATAGAACATTCCTGTTCAGTGATGGCTGGCTCTCCACGACTAATGGACCAAGGTTTTTTCCACCTCACGACTTCAGAATTATCCAGGGACTTGTCATTGTCAGTATCCAGATAACAGAAGACAAAAGCACTCATTTCCTGTAAGTCTTGGCCCCAAAATGGTACCCAGCAGGCACTGGCTATAATGTAGTCAAATATCAGCTAGGAGAGCAGGTGGGCTCTGATGAAGGCAGCCACCTCTGCCATAGTCTACGAGGAGTGATCCAAAAGCAATTTTTGCTTGACCACTGACTAATGCTGAGAAGCAGAACACCTCCTTTTGAACATCCTTATTTATCAATCACATGAGAAGGTCCAGAGAAGTAATGCCTTCACTCTAAAGACTTAGACTCAATGTGTGGTGTGCTTTAGAGCCATTTTTATAAACCAAGATCTTTTAACTCTACTGTTGTGAACGGCAGACCCTTTGAGAAATCTATGATTGAGAATAGCCAGAAACATCACCAGAGAAAGCTTGTAAGTCTGTCTTCAGCCTATAACTGATTGGAATACCTAAAATGGGGCTAGCAATTGCCCAGTGAAGGAGGCTCCCTGCAGAGCCTTTGCATTGCACAAGAACATAGGTGGAATCCTAATCCCCATCCAGAATCTTCTGAGGTGGGACATATCCACGTGAAAGGACAAGCAGACCAGTCTGGAGCAGCTAGAAGAACAGAAGATACTTCTTGAAAGAAAGACCAGCAGGAAAAATACAAAACAATAACGGCAGTCTGACTGATTACTATAAGAACAAGCAAGTTGTTCCCCAGGGAGCCATCAAGACAAGTGGTCAGGTCCCCTCAAGGCAAACCCCATTCCAAGACTGAAACTCAATTGGAATTAGCAGACATGTGGTCCTGCTGCTGACCACAATGGTCACCGATAAGGGGAAGTGGAGAAAAACAGCAATGAAGTTGTGAACTAAGTCTGACCACATTCAATAGATTCTTGTTAACCTGGATTGAGACCTGGTTAATCAGCAGTATGATGAGACCTGGGGACTTCTGGGCCCAGGAGCAGGGACATGGCCCCAGAGGACTAGAATGGAATGTGAAGCATCCAGCTGATATGAAGTGGGGGGAGATGCACAAGAATGCCCACACTTGCAGATAGTACACATTTGACCTGGAATCAATGGCTGGATGATCAGAACACGACTAGAGGAAGAAAGAAGAGGAACACAACAACAAAAAAAAGCAAGAGTAATCCACTGCAAGTAGATAAACTTGACCTATGCTTGTGGATGCAGTATGATGAAGGAGTGGACATATCTCTACATTGAGGATCATTCCTATCCCCTTGGTACACAAAGTCGACAGGGATGGGCAACTTAAACATTGGCTACCCAAAATGGGAGGACTACCAAGGCAAGAAGTGAGTGACTGGCTTACAAGATTTCAATAGGGAACCTAGCTCCAGAGGATACAGGGAAAGGTAGAATCGCCACTGAATTGTTTTCAACCTGTCTGGATGGGGTTGATAAAAGGTGAAGGGGAAATGACTCCTGTGGTTCGATAGGGAATGATTGCTATCAGGTCTGACAGTGAGTGTTGGAAAGGTAAATGTAAATGTTTGGTAACAAAAGGAGGGGAGTGGCTGATTTTGCAGTCCAGGAGCAGAGATCCCTGGAACCATCAAGGGAGAAAAACAAAGTGTGAGACTCTATTATGGGGAGGCAGTGACACTAGGGATGGAGGTAGAGATGATGAGTGGACAGAATGAGCAGCTGGGGACTCTGGACTGAGGGAGGGAGAGGGGCTGTGGGCTGGTGGCCAGGGGGCAGATGTGTGGGATATATATACCCTTTGGCTGTTTGATAATGCATGCAGGGGATTGTGATCATTGCAATTAAACAAAATATGATAGGATGAATGCAAAGATAATATTCACCTATGTAAACTAACACATACGTCACAATAAAAGCTTTTAAAAAAACCTATGATTAAAGTTACTGACAAGTAAGAATACTTTAAAAGTTCTGTCCTCCTAAACATTTTTGCTCCCACTTTAAGTTGCGTCCTTCTGATGTTAAGGTGGTGATGTGGTGCTGTAGGCTCAGCACTGGATCGCTAATCTCAAGGTCGTTGGTTCAAACCCAGAAATTCTATATAGGGTCACTATGAGTTAGAACCAACTAGACAGCACTTAACAGCAACAATGCTATGCCCAAGGGATTCTTTTGATGCAGTGGGTTAAGTGTTGGGTTAACCACAAGGTTGATGGTCCAAACCCACCAGTTACTCTGTGGAAGAAAGATGAGGCTGTCTGCTCTCTTAAAGATTTACAGTTCTGGAAACCCTACACTGTTCTGTAGGGTCACTAGGATTTGGAATCAACTCATTGGCAGTGAGACATTGTTATACCCATAGAATCATTTCCCCTCAGAATCTCACATGTAGGTCATTGGAGCCATGTCTTGTATGCAGCTAGCTGGGTAATGAATGGGGAATATGTCTATCTGTTGGCAAAGGAGATCCGTTCTGTTTACCTCACCATTGTATCTGCCTCCTGTAATTTGGGTCGCAGACAGCACCATCTGTTTCCAAAATCCACTCATCTGCAGTTGAGCAAGAGGGTAATCACCTCCCTGGGCCAAGTCCAATCCACCCCTCTCTCTGACCAGCCGCCATGCTCCCCCGTCTCAATCCCATCTGTGATAAAGGTTGACTCCAGAAGGTTGGAATACCTTGCCAGCCACCAGAACAGCCCTGCTTGTCTCCCAACTCATTGCTCCTGATGAAATGTACAAATCCAGAGAAGAAAGAGTTGAGAAATTACCCTGAATCTGAGGAATGTGAAGACACTCCTGTTGCCTTTTGTATGATTGTATGATTCCTTTTGTATCCTGGGGTCAGTGCAGGCATAGTCTCCAAATTGTCCTCTCAACAATACTTGCTGATATGCAGCACATTGAGAAAATCCCAAGACTATAAAACTTGGACGACGATCCACTAAATCTGATTAACCACTTTCAGTATAAACTGCCACTTCCTGGCAGCCAAAGTAGTGCTCACAGCTTTCAGCATGGGTGCAATCTTCAAGAGCTAATCCAGCATATGGATCACAGGTCTGTCTCCTTCACTGCCCAGCTTGTACTGGATGGGGGTGGGGGGTGGGGGGGTAAAACAGGGTTGAAACCATCAGTTGTAGTCTTAGCAAACCAGAAAAACCTCCATGAGATCGGACAGAGGATGAAGAGCCATGGAAAGGTTTGATGGAGAATTAATGCCACTGTTTCATCTCACTGAGCTGTCTGTGAATGATGTCAAATGCATGGGAACTATTGTGAAGTGAAGCTACTCATCGACATTTGCTCTGGTGGCTGCTTTGTACTTAATCACACATGGTTAAGAATTTGGGATCATTATTTGTTTTCAGACCAGAGTCTCTATTACTATATTATTATCAGTGTCTGACTCCACATACTCACTCCAAGACTATGCATGCAGTCAACACTACTCCTGTGGACAGACATTTTCACGGGTTGTGTCTTCAGACTGCCAACTACCACTTTCTCAACCCAATTTAAAGTTGTCATGCTAGAAAATGTACCTGGGCACAGCTGCTTTACTCCCGGAATTAGATAACCGCTACTTGGACATGTAGGAAACCCTTCTAAAGGTGGAAACAGCGTGTGGAGAGTAGATTGAGCGGAGCTGAGGCGGAACTGGGGAAAATCTGCTGAAGGACATAAACAACAGTGATCAACGCAGTTTCGTGTCTGCGCCTGGGGCTCTCAGCAGTGAAGGAATACAAGGAACCAGAGGCGGCTACTCTCCGAGGGGTTTGATAAGACACAGTAAGAAATACTCCATTCTGTCAAAGTCAGTGTTGGAGGTCTCTGAGAGCTATCAAGCAATATACGCTTGTAGAAACTCTACTATGCTGAGCACAGTGCTAGATGTGGGGACACAGAGAAGTCTGTGCCTTGGATTCTGTTCTCAAAAGACAAATGACACCACTGGAGAGAAAGCTAGACCTGTGCCATAGAAATGGGTGGCTCTAAGCAGCATGCCGAGAGAAACTCACGACCCACTTCCCCGTCCCATGTGTCCATGGCAGACATCACTAATTGAGTGTGGCACTCCTTTTCAATGACCTACTGTGGTCTCCAGACAGCCAGTATGGATCAGTTAGTGTTGCTGTGTAATAGGGCCTCTATTTGATGTCCCTAGTGGAGACGGTCAACACAAGGAAGGAAGAAGTGGTGCCTCCATCGGTTGGTAACTGCTGAGATTCAAAGGCCAGTTTACAGTGGCCATTGGTGATGGTTGCACAATATTAATGTAGTTGATGTTACTAAATTGTACACGTGGAAAACGTTGGATTGGCAAATGTGTATTTTTTACAACAATAAAAACTCCAATCTGTCTTTCTCTTTGGGACAAAACCGGAAGTGACAGAGAGGGTGAAAGTCCTGAGGAGCAAAGTGTCCAACTGAGGTCGGTCATCCTAACCCTATTAAACAAGCTCAGCTTCTCTGACTTTCCCTGGGCTCAGTGCAGTGACAGGCGAAGCCACCTGGACCCATCATTTAAGAAGAGGTAGGATGAGGGGCCTTCTTGAAAATAGGTCATTATTGCTGAAAAGGATGCACATTATTAGTTCTTGATTGTCTAATGCCTGGCTCACAGTCCTAGTTCAGCTTTGTCCCCAGATTTATTGATAGCTAGTTTGTTTTTTCACCCTGTCAAGTCTCACATGCTGCCTGTTGTTATATTTTAAACTAAAATAGCCTCCCACCCCTGGCCCCTGGTCCCTTAACCCCCACCCATGGCCCGTCTCTCACTGCAACTGCCTTCTTTAAACAACATGAAAGGAAACTAAACATACAGACCTCACCAGATAGAATACACAGGAATCAAATTGACTGTGTCTGTGAGAAACTCACTATCATCAAACAAAACAAGGCCAAGGACTGACTGGCACAGACCTTCAATCGTTCATATACAAGTTCAGCCTAAAGTTGATGAAAATTAAATAGGTCCACAGGTTGGCCACAGGTTGGCCCAGGATCGGGCAGTGTTTCATTCTTTTGTGTGTAGTGTCGCTATTAGTCATGACCGACTCAATGGTACCTAACAACAACAACAACAACAACAGTGGACAATTGCTGTTGAGTTGCTGTCAATTCCACTTTGACTGGTTGTGTCTTTACGTATCATGTTGCCAGGTGCTGCACACCTTCACAATCATCGGTGTGTTTAAGCCCTTCTTGTAGCTCAGGAGTCAAGCCATCTGGTTGAGTATCCCTCATTTTCACGGACACTCTACTTTCCCAAACACTCTACTTTTCTCTTTTCTAGAGATGGGTCTTTGCTGATACCATGCTCAAAGTCAATGAGACACAGTGCTGCCATCCCCACATTCTGGTTATATTTCTCTGAGACTGATTTGTTCAATGTTTTGAATTGTTTTATGGTGTTAGCAAAGAATATTGAATATGCCATGGACTGCCCGAAAAACAGACAAATAAATCTGTCTTAGAAGAAATATAGCCAAAATGTTCCTTAGAAGAGAGGACGGCAAGACATTGTCTCACTGACTTCAGACATGTTATCAGGAGGAACGAGTCCCTGGAGGACTTCATGCTTGGTGAAGTAGAGGGACAACGAAAAAGAGGAAGACCCTCAACAACATGACTGATACAGTGTCTCTAACAACAGAACAACAATGGTGAGAACAGGGCAGGGCTTCCTTCTGTTGTACCAACTCAACAGCACCCATCAACAACAACTCCAACAGTGAAACCATTCCTAGAAGAAAGGAAACAGAGGCAGGAGCGCCTGGGCCAGGTTCCCTGAAATGGAATCATTTGAGCCTGCCCTTCTCCGGATGCCTGGATCCAATCTGCCAATCAGACCTGCCTCAGGAAGTCAACCAGAAACTGGGAGGGTCTTTCCGTACCTGAGTTCAACCTCAAATCTGAATTTCACAAATAGTCTGGTTTTGAAAATATTGTAAAGTCTCGTGAGTGTTTACTCCTTTTGGAATTATTTCTTTATTTTACACGAAAACCTGTTAAAGACGTGCCCAGTTCAGCGTCAAGAATCAATGCATTTACAATTTCCCTTACATTCATGTGGGATCTTCAGGAAGGCAGGGGTTTGGGGGCTGAAAATAGGCCCTTCTTGCAATGTTACGATGTGTCTTTTTCACTTTACCAAGCATGATGTCCTTCTCCAGGGTCCCACCAGCAATGGGCCACCCCACTTGGCAGCAGTTAGAGGACTTGGAATTTGCCTCTGTCAACATGAATTATAATTTTGCAGGCTGTGCAGACATATTCTAAAGGAAGATGCTACTTGAGAAAGATGTCAGCCTTACCAAAAAGACACCTGCCAAAGAGGAATTCTTATTTCACTTCAGAATAAAAAGCACCATTGGAGTCTCAGCTGAACGTGTGATAAACATACGATTTCTCAGAAGAGCCACAAGAACAAATGCCCTGCAAGGCTATGAGAAAGCAACTTTGCAGGATGTGCAGGATATACTCCAGCACTGGTAACTCAAATGGCAACAGCCTCCTTGTTCTGCAACTGTGGGCCAGGTTCTGGGCTGGGCACATGATAGGTATCAGGCCGTCACAACACTCCAGTGTAGCAGGGGTGTCACCTGGACTTCACAGGTGAGCAACTGAGGATTCTTCGCTTACAAGTGACAGAAATGGACTCTGGCTAATCCAGACCACACTAGAGAAAGACCATGAGGAGTTCTCAAGACGACAGGAAGAGTTGACCAATCATGCCTTCCTGGGACAAGAACCAGGCAGGTCTGGGGATCTTGGTTGCAAGATAAGAAGACAGGAAGCGATCAAAAGCAAGAATGAATGGAAATGATCGACAAAGAGGAAGTGGGAAAATACCATTACATTGTAGGGATTATAATCAAAGCCACAAAACAAAATGTGCATGAATTGTTGAATGGAAAACCTATTTGCTCTGTAAACTTTCACACAAATCACAATTACAATGTTTTATTAAAAAAAAAAAAAAAAGAACTCATGGATGAAATGGATGCAGCAAGGCGGCAATCACTTGGCAACCCTGCATTGGAGGACAATTGATGCAAGTGAAAGTTGGGTTGGTCCAGCTGGGTCATGAGCCCTCACTTGAGCTGGTTTGAAGGCATGTGTGAATGACTCATCAGGACCATCTTGAGAGATCTATCTGGAGTCAAGCAACATGCTGGTGCTACAGACAGTCCACCCAAGAATACCAGACTGGCAAAGGCACAGAATGAGGTTCAAAAGTGATTTTCTGGAGGTTCAAGTAGCATGAATCTGACCATCAGAGCAAACAACGGTTTGAAGTTTTAGCAGAATCTCTGGAAAAATGGGAGTAGACTCAAAAAGAAATTATATTGAACAAGTCTGTTTAGGGTTCTATTAAAATAACACTCTCACCCCATTACCGTCCTGCCTCATTAAGTCTCCGACATGCAGCATGTATAATAATCTAATGTTGTTGAAGGCCGGCAAGTTGGTTCCAACTCATAGTGACTCTACACAACAGAACGAAACACCGCCCGGTCCTGCGCTATGCTCACCACTGTTGTTATGTCTGAACCCATTGCTGCCGCCACTGTGTCCGCTCATCTCTTTGGAGGTCTTCCTCTTTTACAATGACCCTGTACTTTCTCAATCATAATACCCTTCTCCAGGGACTGGTCCCTGCTGATAATATGTCTGAAATATGAGAAATGACGTCTCGCCTTCCTCTTTTTTAAGGATCATCAGGCTGTACTTCTTCCAAGACAGATTGTGTGTTCTTCTGGCATCCCATGGGACTTTCAATATTCTTTGCTACATAGGGCCTCTGCTGATAAGCAAATTACTGTTGTTGTTAAATGCCATTGAGTCAGTTCCAACTCATGGAGACCCTGTATAGGGTTTCCAAGGAGTAGCTGGTGGGTTTGAACTGCCTACCTTGTGGTTCAAAGTCCAGTGCTGATCTTACAGTGCTACACCAGCAGTGCTGATAAGCTAATAGTTCTTTTAAAATGCCATAGACTCCTCAAAGTTAAGCAAATCAACAACATGGCAGTTTATTTCAACACACTGGCAATCTGCGGTCACAACCTGGGACGTCTCTAGCTCCCATGCATCCACCATGAAAGTGGGAAGTCTGTTGGTCACCTCCCTCCCTTCTTGACGCTCCATTGTCCTATGCATTGACCAGAGCACTGGGAACCTCTTCTTTGTTGACATGGCCGCAAAGACAAAATCTTTATTCCAACTTGGAATAACATAGAAGCGTAGATTCTCAAGTCTGCCTTCTATTGTAGCTCTTTGACATTTGAAAGCTTTGTTTTCACGTTGGAGAGCTAATTTGCGATTTCCAATAACTGCTGTATTCTTTTCTTCTTTTAGGAACACTTGACTGCTCCCAGTCAGGACCACAGTTTCAAAGGCTCTTCCTAACGCTTAGGTGCAATTTGGCTTCCATAATGTTGCCAACACGGTAGTGCTACCCACCATGGCCTCCCCTCTCCAGTGAAGCTTGGCTGGTGGTGAATATCCCTTCACCTCCACTCTCCCTCTTGCCTGCTAACTTCCTGTCAAGAGAACAATTGTTGCTACACATAGGAAGAAGCTTTCCCAAATAGGGCAAAAAAGATGAAAAGCCGCCTTCTCATAAATCTCATTTGATTTCCTAGACATGATGCTCAGTCTCCTACATCCCTGTTCTCTAACACAGGCCTTCAACGAGGACATGCTAAGCTTGGTTCTTCATCTCTGTGGAACTCTACCTGTTGGCCCACCTCTGTGAGCCCCCTTCTACTCTGCTGTCTCCCATTCAAGGGAGTCTTTGGAGCTGGAAGTTCCATTGATGTTTCTGCTCCTGGAAGATTCTGACTCGGTGAGTTCAGTTCCTTCTCTTTTCTGAGGAATGTTTTGCATGGTTGAGCAGTTCTTGTCAGGTTTTTGCATTGGGTTTCAGAGTTGGAAAGAGGTGGGACAAGTACAAAGAGAAGGTCTGGGAACCAGGGGGCACGAGAGAGGCAGTCAGAAGAAGAGGGAGACTTTGAAGGGACTATATCATGCGTGTCATGAGTTACTCTCCCATTTGAGTAATACAAGCAAGGAAGTTGAGTTTCTGGGATGTTCCCTTCTGGTGGTTGAGTTTTTGACCCTCCAAGATTGGGTTATGTGGCTTCTGGCTTCTACTGTATTCCGTTTCCACCTCAGTGATTCTTGCCTTCTGGATTCTCAACCTCCAAGCTCTGTCTGACGCCAAGCCCTGATGATCACTGTCTTTGCCTCCTCTTCCTAGACACTGTTCCTCTCCCATGGCCCATCCCTCCCGTCTGGATGACAGGAGCAGCCTCCTAACCACAGTCGGCTTGATTTCCTCCACCTGCTCCACCACAGGTCTGAGCAGATCCTTTCATTGATTGAAGACTTTGCTGGCTCCTCATTGCTGATAACCAAGACCCAAACCAACAGCCATTCAGATCATTCTGACTCACAGCCACCTTGTCAAATAGAGCAGAGCTGACCCCCACCCCCAATGACAATTTCTAGCGCTATCATCTTCACAAAGCAGGCTGCCACACTCTCTGCTTGCAGAGGGGTTGGTGGGTTGGGACTGATGACATTTCAGTTAGTAGCTAAGTGCTTTAATGACTATGCCACCAGGGCTCGTTTTATTGCCTATGGGGCATGTGTGACACTGTACGATAAACACCGGACTACTAATTGCAAGGTTGGCAATTCAAACTCACCAGCCACTCCTCAAAGCCCCTATAAAGAGCTGCTATGAGTTGGAACTGATTTGATGGCACGTAACAACAACAACAACATAGTCAAAAAAATTCCTCCATTTCTGGACCCATGTCCACCTTTCCAACCTCATCTCTATCACCCCTCCCCAATGCCCCCATTATCTCCTTTCCTGCCACCTTCTTTTTCCTGTGTGGGTTAGCAGTCCGGTGCTTATCCTACAGAGTCACCAGGGCTCCTTTCATAGGTCTTACTGCCATTTAATTACTGAGATACTTTTTTCATTCATATGACACTTGTCTGACTAGTATCCACAATGGCAAAAATATTATTCTCCATTGTTGTTGTTGTTGTTGTTGTTGTTAAGTGCCTTCAAGTTGGTTCTGACTCACAGTGACCCTGTATAGGGTTTCCAAGGAACGGCTGGTGAGTTTGAACCACTGACCTTGAGGTTCAACCCGACCTTGTGGTCTGGTGCTGATCCTACGGCGCCACATCAGAACTCCCTTAGCTCCCTAGAACTCACAGTGCTCTGCACCAAAAGTTAGAACCTACTCAACAGTACTGGCAGCATCAGAATAACACTTCACAAACAGATGTTGAACAAACACACCTGGGCCATCCTCACTGACAGAAGGGTATGTGTATTAATCAGGTGGGTTCACTGCAATAACAGATCAGCTGAAACATGTTCCAGGGATCACACATGATGGAAGTCAAGCAATCACACATAGAACATTCCTGTTCAGTGATGGCTGGCTCTCCACGACTAATGGACCAAGGTTTTTTCCACCTCACGACTTCAGAATTATCCAGGGACTTGTCATTGTCAGTATCCAGATAACAGAAGACAAAAGCACTCATTTCCTGTAAGTCTTGGCCCCAAAATGGTACCCAGCAGGCACTGGCTATAATGTAGTCAAATATCAGCTAGGAGAGCAGGTGGGCTCTGATGAAGGCAGCCACCTCTGCCATAGTCTACGAGGAGTGATCCAAAAGCAATTTTTGCTTGACCACTGACTAATGCTGAGAAGCAGAACACCTCCTTTTGAACATCCTTATTTATCAATCACATGAGAAGGTCCAGAGAAGTAATGCCTTCACTCTAAAGACTTAGACTCAATGTGTGGTGTGCTTTAGAGCCATTTTTATAAACCAAGATCTTTTAACTCTACTGTTGTGAACGGCAGACCCTTTGAGAAATCTATGATTGAGAATAGCCAGAAACATCACCAGAGAAAGCTTGTAAGTCTGTCTTCAGCCTATAACTGATTGGAATACCTAAAATGGGGCTAGCAATTGCCCAGTGAAGGAGGCTCCCTGCAGAGCCTTTGCATTGCACAAGAACATAGGTGGAATCCTAATCCCCATCCAGAATCTTCTGAGGTGGGACATATCCACGTGAAAGGACAAGCAGACCAGTCTGGAGCAGCTAGAAGAACAGAAGATACTTCTTGAAAGAAAGACCAGCAGGAAAAATACAAAACAATAACGGCAGTCTGACTGATTACTATAAGAACAAGCAAGTTGTTCCCCAGGGAGCCATCAAGACAAGTGGTCAGGTCCCCTCAAGGCAAACCCCATTCCAAGACTGAAACTCAATTGGAATTAGCAGACATGTGGTCCTGCTGCTGACCACAATGGTCACCGATAAGGGGAAGTGGAGAAAAACAGCAATGAAGTTGTGAACTAAGTCTGACCACATTCAATAGATTCTTGTTAACCTGGATTGAGACCTGGTTAATCAGCAGTATGATGAGACCTGGGGACTTCTGGGCCCAGGAGCAGGGACATGGCCCCAGAGGACTAGAATGGAATGTGAAGCATCCAGCTGATATGAAGTGGGGGGAGATGCACAAGAATGCCCACACTTGCAGATAGTACACATTTGACCTGGAATCAATGGCTGGATGATCAGAACACGACTAGAGGAAGAAAGAAGAGGAACACAACAACAAAAAAAAGCAAGAGTAATCCACTGCAAGTAGATAAACTTGACCTATGCTTGTGGATGCAGTATGATGAAGGAGTGGACATATCTCTACATTGAGGATCATTCCTATCCCCTTGGTACACAAAGTCGACAGGGATGGGCAACTTAAACATTGGCTACCCAAAATGGGAGGACTACCAAGGCAAGAAGTGAGTGACTGGCTTACAAGATTTCAATAGGGAACCTAGCTCCAGAGGATACAGGGAAAGGTAGAATCGCCACTGAATTGTTTTCAACCTGTCTGGATGGGGTTGATAAAAGGTGAAGGGGAAATGACTCCTGTGGTTCGATAGGGAATGATTGCTATCAGGTCTGACAGTGAGTGTTGGAAAGGTAAATGTAAATGTTTGGTAACAAAAGGAGGGGAGTGGCTGATTTTGCAGTCCAGGAGCAGAGATCCCTGGAACCATCAAGGGAGAAAAACAAAGTGTGAGACTCTATTATGGGGAGGCAGTGACACTAGGGATGGAGGTAGAGATGATGAGTGGACAGAATGAGCAGCTGGGGACTCTGGACTGAGGGAGGGAGAGGGGCTGTGGGCTGGTGGCCAGGGGGCAGATGTGTGGGATATATATACCCTTTGGCTGTTTGATAATGCATGCAGGGGATTGTGATCATTGCAATTAAACAAAATATGATAGGATGAATGCAAAGATAATATTCACCTATGTAAACTAACACATACGTCACAATAAAAGCTTTTAAAAAAACCTATGATTAAAGTTACTGACAAGTAAGAATACTTTAAAAGTTCTGTCCTCCTAAACATTTTTGCTCCCACTTTAAGTTGCGTCCTTCTGATGTTAAGGTGGTGATGTGGTGCTGTAGGCTCAGCACTGGATCGCTAATCTCAAGGTCGTTGGTTCAAACCCAGAAATTCTATATAGGGTCACTATGAGTTAGAACCAACTAGACAGCACTTAACAGCAACAATGCTATGCCCAAGGGATTCTTTTGATGCAGTGGGTTAAGTGTTGGGTTAACCACAAGGTTGATGGTCCAAACCCACCAGTTACTCTGTGGAAGAAAGATGAGGCTGTCTGCTCTCTTAAAGATTTACAGTTCTGGAAACCCTACACTGTTCTGTAGGGTCACTAGGATTTGGAATCAACTCATTGGCAGTGAGACATTGTTATACCCATAGAATCATTTCCCCTCAGAATCTCACATGTAGGTCATTGGAGCCATGTCTTGTATGCAGCTAGCTGGGTAATGAATGGGGAATATGTCTATCTGTTGGCAAAGGAGATCCGTTCTGTTTACCTCACCATTGTATCTGCCTCCTGTAATTTGGGTCGCAGACAGCACCATCTGTTTCCAAAATCCACTCATCTGCAGTTGAGCAAGAGGGTAATCACCTCCCTGGGCCAAGTCCAATCCACCCCTCTCTCTGACCAGCCGCCATGCTCCCCCGTCTCAATCCCATCTGTGATAAAGGTTGACTCCAGAAGGTTGGAATACCTTGCCAGCCACCAGAACAGCCCTGCTTGTCTCCCAACTCATTGCTCCTGATGAAATGTACAAATCCAGAGAAGAAAGAGTTGAGAAATTACCCTGAATCTGAGGAATGTGAAGACACTCCTGTTGCCTTTTGTATGATTGTATGATTCCTTTTGTATCCTGGGGTCAGTGCAGGCATAGTCTCCAAATTGTCCTCTCAACAATACTTGCTGATATGCAGCACATTGAGAAAATCCCAAGACTATAAAACTTGGACGACGATCCACTAAATCTGATTAACCACTTTCAGTATAAACTGCCACTTCCTGGCAGCCAAAGTAGTGCTCACAGCTTTCAGCATGGGTGCAATCTTCAAGAGCTAATCCAGCATATGGATCACAGGTCTGTCTCCTTCACTGCCCAGCTTGTACTGGATGGGGGTGGGGGGTGGGGGGGTAAAACAGGGTTGAAACCATCAGTTGTAGTCTTAGCAAACCAGAAAAACCTCCATGAGATCGGACAGAGGATGAAGAGCCATGGAAAGGTTTGATGGAGAATTAATGCCACTGTTTCATCTCACTGAGCTGTCTGTGAATGATGTCAAATGCATGGGAACTATTGTGAAGTGAAGCTACTCATCGACATTTGCTCTGGTGGCTGCTTTGTACTTAATCACACATGGTTAAGAATTTGGGATCATTATTTGTTTTCAGACCAGAGTCTCTATTACTATATTATTATCAGTGTCTGACTCCACATACTCACTCCAAGACTATGCATGCAGTCAACACTACTCCTGTGGACAGACATTTTCACGGGTTGTGTCTTCAGACTGCCAACTACCACTTTCTCAACCCAATTTAAAGTTGTCATGCTAGAAAATGTACCTGGGCACAGCTGCTTTACTCCCGGAATTAGATAACCGCTACTTGGACATGTAGGAAACCCTTCTAAAGGTGGAAACAGCGTGTGGAGAGTAGATTGAGCGGAGCTGAGGCGGAACTGGGGAAAATCTGCTGAAGGACATAAACAACAGTGATCAACGCAGTTTCGTGTCTGCGCCTGGGGCTCTCAGCAGTGAAGGAATACAAGGAACCAGAGGCGGCTACTCTCCGAGGGGTTTGATAAGACACAGTAAGAAATACTCCATTCTGTCAAAGTCAGTGTTGGAGGTCTCTGAGAGCTATCAAGCAATATACGCTTGTAGAAACTCTACTATGCTGAGCACAGTGCTAGATGTGGGGACACAGAGAAGTCTGTGCCTTGGATTCTGTTCTCAAAAGACAAATGACACCACTGGAGAGAAAGCTAGACCTGTGCCATAGAAATGGGTGGCTCTAAGCAGCATGCCGAGAGAAACTCACGACCCACTTCCCCGTCCCATGTGTCCATGGCAGACATCACTAATTGAGTGTGGCACTCCTTTTCAATGACCTACTGTGGTCTCCAGACAGCCAGTATGGATCAGTTAGTGTTGCTGTGTAATAGGGCCTCTATTTGATGTCCCTAGTGGAGACGGTCAACACAAGGAAGGAAGAAGTGGTGCCTCCATCGGTTGGTAACTGCTGAGATTCAAAGGCCAGTTTACAGTGGCCATTGGTGATGGTTGCACAATATTAATGTAGTTGATGTTACTAAATTGTACACGTGGAAAACGTTGGATTGGCAAATGTGTATTTTTTACAACAATAAAAACTCCAATCTGTCTTTCTCTTTGGGACAAAACCGGAAGTGACAGAGAGGGTGAAAGTCCTGAGGAGCAAAGTGTCCAACTGAGGTCGGTCATCCTAACCCTATTAAACAAGCTCAGCTTCTCTGACTTTCCCTGGGCTCAGTGCAGTGACAGGCGAAGCCACCTGGACCCATCATTTAAGAAGAGGTAGGATGAGGGGCCTTCTTGAAAATAGGTCATTATTGCTGAAAAGGATGCACATTATTAGTTCTTGATTGTCTAATGCCTGGCTCACAGTCCTAGTTCAGCTTTGTCCCCAGATTTATTGATAGCTAGTTTGTTTTTTCACCCTGTCAAGTCTCACATGCTGCCTGTTGTTATATTTTAAACTAAAATAGCCTCCCACCCCTGGCCCCTGGTCCCTTAACCCCCACCCATGGCCCGTCTCTCACTGCAACTGCCTTCTTTAAACAACATGAAAGGAAACTAAACATACAGACCTCACCAGATAGAATACACAGGAATCAAATTGACTGTGTCTGTGAGAAACTCACTATCATCAAACAAAACAAGGCCAAGGACTGACTGTGGCACAGACCTTCAATCGTTCATATACAAGTTCAGCCTAAAGTTGATGAAAATTAAATAGGTCCACAGGTTGGCCACAGGTTGGCCCAGGATTGGACATTGTTACGTTCTGCTGTGCATAAGGTCACTATGAGTCGGTGCCAACTGGATGGCAGCTAACAACAACAACAGGTCCTTGAATATATCCCACTTGAATTTAGAGACCAGATTTCATGCATTAGACACTATTGATCAAAGAGAAGAGTTGTGGGAAGCCATCAAGAGCATCACACAGGGAGAAATCAAAAGACCATTTAGAAGACAGGAAAAAAGACAAAAATGAATGTCAGAGGAAACTCTAAAACTTGCTCTTGAGTGTAGAGAAGCCAAAGTGAATGGAAGAAAATGAGGAAGTAAAAGACCTGAAAAAATCTCAAAGGGCAGTTGAGAAGATAAAGATATATATTGTAATAAAATGTGCAACTGCCTGGAGTTAGAAAACCAGAAGGGAAGAACAAAATAAACATTTCTCAAGCTGAAATCACCAAAAGAAAAAATTCAAGTTTTGTGTTGCAATATTGAAGGATTCCATGGACAAAATATTGAATGGCCAGAAAGTATCAAAAGAAGACAGAAGAAATATGCAGAGTCACTATACCAAAAAGAAATGGTGAGTGTTCAACCACTTCAAGAGGTAGCATATGATCAAGAACAGATGGTACTGAAGGTGGCATTCCAAGCTGCACTGAAGACATTGGCAAAAAACAAGGCTTCAGGAACCGACAGACTACAAAGAGAAATCCTTCAATGAATTGATACAGCACTGGAGATGCTCACTCGTCTATGCTAAGTAATTTGGAAGATAGATTAGCAGGTCAACTGATTGGAAGACTACATATCTGTGCCCATTACAAAGAGAGGTGAATCAATGGAATGTGGTAATCATTAAGCAATATCACTAATATTACAGACACATAAA
>NW_006409980.1:20035-20722 GCF_000296735.1 Chrysochloris asiatica | reverse complement strand
AGGGTTTCCAAGGAGCGACTGGTGAGCTTGAACCACCGACCTTGCAGTTCAAATGGGTTTGCAGTCTGGCGCATTAACCCACAGCGCCACACCCTATGCTACCAGAGCTCCTTATAAGATTAGGTGCCATAGAGTTCACTCTGACTCATGTTGACCTCATCTGTATCAGCGTTGAACTGTGCTCCATGGAGTTTTCAATGACTGGCCATGGGTGGACCTGACCTGCTAGCATTTTAGTTAGTAGCTGAACACACGAATTATTTTTTTTTTTAAATGTTTTATTGTGAATTATGTGGTAGTTTACATGGGAGAACATTAGATTTACATTCATACTATCATATATAGTTTCATTACCATGGTTACAATCCCCTCCATGCATTATCAACCAAACATAGGGTATTGCCTACAAGCGTGGCCCCCATGCCCCTTCCACCCCAACCCCCAACCCCCTGCTCCCGGTCATCAGCACACAGTCTCTCTCCTTCTTTGGGTCTAGCTTCCCCAACTGCTCCATCTCTCCACGTCATTGTCTCTGCCTCCATGTCAGGCATCACTGGTTCTCTGGGTAGGGTCCTGCTCTCCACTCTTCTCCCTTGATGGTCCCAGGGACATCTGCTCCTAGACTGCAAAGTTAATCACTCCCCTCCTTTTGCTACAAAACATCTACCTGTACATTTCCAACCCTCA
>NW_006409980.1:17007-17565 GCF_000296735.1 Chrysochloris asiatica | reverse complement strand
CATAATTCTGGGATTCACATTTAGGTCTTTAATCCATGCCGAGTTGGTTTTTGTATAAGGTGTGAGGTGAAGTCTTGTTTCTATCTTTTGCATATCACTTTCCAGTTCTGTCAGGACCATCTGTTGAAGAGACTATCACCTCCCCATGTGATATATTTAGGCATTTTTGTCAAAAATCAGTTGGCTGTATGTAGATGGGTGAATTTCTAGATTCTCAATTCTGTTCCATTAATCTATGTATCTTTCATTGTACCAGTACCAGGCTGTTTTGACCATTGTAGCCATGTAGTAAATTTTGAAGTCAGGATATGAGAAGCCTCCAACCTTATTCTTCTTTGTAAATAGTGCTTTGCTTATCCTAGGTCTCTTTCCCTTCCATAAAAAGTTTGCAATTTTTTTTCCCATCTCTTTGAAGAATGTTGTTGGAATCTGGATTGGGATTGCATTATATGTGTAAATTGCTTTTGGGCAGTATTGACATTTTCACAATGTTAAGTCTTCCTATCCAGGAGCATGGTACATTCTTCCATTTTTGTAAGTCTCTTTTGGTTTCTTGCA
>NW_006409980.1:10226-15082 GCF_000296735.1 Chrysochloris asiatica | reverse complement strand
GGCTGTTAACTGAAAGGTTGGTGGTTCAAACTCCCCAACTGCGCCTAAGAATCCTTATGTGGGATCGCTATGAGTCAGAACCAACTCAATGGCAATTGACAATACAACCATTTAAGTGGAGATATAGCACTGGATCTGCATGTACTGTCTGAAGTTCAGCAGAAAGCAGAGGCAGATCCTGGTTTATGAGGCCTGGAGCATAAATAATTTGTGAGGAATCCCCTTTAAGAATTAAATACTCAGTACAATATTAAATACAGGGTTTCAGAAGGGGTAGTGCAAATGAGAAGACCTGAAATGTGATTCTAAGGTGATTCTAAGCCGGGGAGAGGAAGGTCTAGTGTGATAAATGTGGAAGTCACCAATCAATAGGTTTTTAAGCAATGGCACTGAATGAAGTCACCCATGAAGTGAATATAAATAAAGGAGTTCTTGAGTCTTAAGGTACTCCAGTGTTTAAGACTGAAGAACAATCATCAAAGGAGACTGAGGAATGACCATTGAAGGCATAACAAAATCATTTACTTTTCACTTAATGCCCATTCAGGCAATGATGAAACTTTCCCAGATAATATCAAACATCCTAAAGCAATGAATTTATGAGCCTCTGGGCTCAGGACCATAGTGACAAGGGACACCATGGTCAATTGGCATGGCATATCCACAAAGACAATGTTCTACATCCTGCTTGAGTGAGTAGACTCTGGAATCTTGAAAACTCATGAGTGGCTGTCTAAGGTGCAGCTATTGGTCTCTCTGTGTGTGGAAGAAAGAAGAGTCATAAAAGTTGAAGAGGCTTGGAACCAATTAATCCAATAGACTAATGGAACATGTGATTGAACACCAGTCTCCATGACTCTGAGACCAGAAGATCTAGATGGTGCCCAGGTACCACTACCAAATGAAATCTCATGACAGAGTCCCGGATAGAGTAGGAGAAGGAGAAAATGTGGAACAAAACGCAAAATTATTTTATAGTAAATTAAAAAAACAACAACTGGGTTTACTAGTCAGAAAAAGACTGGAGGAATGTGAGACTATGGCATCAACCACGCTTCAGATCTGGAAAGGAACCCATCCTCGAGGCCCAATTTTCAATCAAGCAGTAGATAGGAGTGTGGGAGTGCCAAGGGGGAGGACAACAGGACTAGTAAGGTATACTCACCATGGAATGGTCAATCATTCAAATCAAAAGACAACATTTTCCTCCAAAGTTGAGAAGAGATGGAAGGTGAGTGGACTGCAGATAGGAACTACAGGGAGGAAGGGGAATGACCATTGTTACATGGAGGGGAATGTAATCAGTGAGATTAAACAAAGTACACAACTTTTTTAATGTAAAGCTGATGATCTTGTCTTTAAATCTTCACTTATTTCATAATAAAAAGGTTTAAAAAATTATAATCTCAAAAACCCTGAGGAGCAGCTGTACTCTGTCCTATAGGGTTGCTTTGCATTGGAATAAAATTGATGGCAGTGGGTTACGGAGACTGTCAGTCTTTAAGGGAGCAGACAGCCTTCTGGGAGAGGCTGATTGTATTGAACTATTAACCACGTGGTTAGCAGTCAAATGCTAAAAAAAATATTCCATCAGAGAGGAGAGTAATGTGGAGGGAGGATTTTTTAAAAAACAATAAAATATAAGAGCTTTAGCAGTATTATCAAACTTATTTTCACATTGAGTTGCCTTATGTGTAAAATGAGGGGATTAAAATTAAGTGATTTATTTCATTTAACTGTCAAACTGGTTAGAGGCTGGCCTAGAAATAGACCCACATCTAAGACTATTCCTCCCACTCAGTATATTCCTTCCAAAGCAAAATGAACTCAGCCCAAGTTCATTCCTCTACACAATTTGTGGTATTTTCAACTTTCCAACACTTTGGAATTAATTGATTTTTTTTATTTGCTAAGAAACAATTAAATTCATTTGCAATTTACTGAGTAATTATCTAGGCTGTACAGTTTACAAATTCTAGTGATACAGGAATATGAATAAGACCCAGTATGTACATTGAAGGACTTCACTCTATCATGAACAAATAGACACTTCAATTTCAATAAGTCCCTGGGTAGAACATACAGTTTGCTCTTGGCAAAAATCTGAAGGTTGGTGGTTCAAACACACCTGAGGCACCATGGAAGAGAGGACTGTTCATCTGTTTCCATAAAAATCATGTTGTTGTTGTTAAGTGCTGTCGAGTCGGTTCCGACCCATAGCAACCCTGTACAGGGTTTCCAGGAGTGTAAATCTTTATGGGAGTAGAAAGCCTCATCTTTCTCCTGCAGAGCGGCTGGTAGTTTCAAACCGCTGACCTTAAGGTTCGCAGTCTGATTCGTAACCACTATGCTAAAATCCCCTATTGAATTCTGTATCACATACTGTTGCCGTGAGTCAGAAATTACTCAACAGAAGGGGTTGAAAGTTTTTGCAGTGCAATCAGAAGGGGCAGCAGTGGCTCAATGTACAATTCTCACCTTCCAGGTGCGAGACTTGGATTCAATTCCCAGCCAGTGCAACTCAAACATAACTACCACTTGTCTGTTAGTGGAGGCTTATGTGTTGTTATGCTGAATGGTTTTAATGGATCTTCTAGACTAAGATGAACTAGGGAAAAAAAGCCTGGTGCTCAACTTGTGAAAATCAGCCATTGAAAACGCAATGGTCCAATCCCTAACCAATCATGGGGATAACACAGGCAGCCATATATTGTGATAACATTTTATCTTGAACCTGGCTACCCAGCAAAGGAGTTCAACTAGGAACAGAAAAGACTGAAACCCAAGCAGAATTCCAGTCATCAAACTGTGGAAGGAGCAGGTACCCATGCACATCCACCCAGAGGAAAGGGTGGGTGTTGTGGTTCTTCCCAAAGAAGGAAGGCACTGTTCCCTAATTGGCACAAAGGCTCTTTACATGCTGTTCTTGCTGCTGGCCTTCTAGTGTGCAAAGTACACCATGTGTGCAGAGTAGAACTGCTCCAAGCCTGTCTTTCAAGGAGCCTCTGATTGAGGTCTAACTTCCCAAATTTTCTCTAGTAGTGGAAGGAATTAGCCATTTGTGCCACCAAGGGACTCCCTTTATATGCTCAAGTGTTCAAATCAAGACTGGCGGGAATCAGGGCCAGATGGAGAAAAGACTTGGGCTTTATGCTTAGGACTACACTTTATGCTACAGGTCTGTATGGAGCCATTGGAGGATTTTAAGCAATGAGGTGATGATTTAGAACAACTGTCAACTTTGAGTCGCATTTTTACAAGCTAGTACTGACTGCTCAATAGAAGATGGATGGTGGTGGTGTGTCATAAATTAACTTCAGGGAACTGGATGGGAGATGACTCTCTTAGTCAAGTTAGGAAGTCAAGTTAGGAAGAATGTAAAGAAACAGATTGATTTGCAAATGTTAAGAAGGCAGAGATAAAAGCCCTGGTAGAAGAGTGGTGTCATTAGGGTTGATGTCACCCAGTGTAGTAACTTGTAATGTGACCAAAAGTTCCCCCATAGACCTCCTCTCATACCGAAACATACAGAATTCTTGTTATTGTTGCTCGGTGCTGTGGGTTCCAACTCATAGTGACCCTATGTACAACAGAACTTTACACGGCCTGGTCCTATATCACCATCACAATCATTGTTACGCTTGAGCCCATTGCTGCTGTCACGGTGTCATTCCATTTCGTTGGGTCTTCCTCTTTTTCACTGACCCTCCATTTTGCAAAGCATGATGTCCTTCCTTAGGTACTGGTCTTTCCTAATAATATATCTGAAATGTAAGAGATGAAGTCTTGCCATCCAAACTACTAATGAGTGTTCTGGCTGTATGCCACCCAAGACAGATTCATTTGTTGTTCTGGCAGTCCATAGTAATTTTAATAAATTACAGTAACTGAAACTAATTCTCCCCTAGTCATCAAGTTCTATTCATTCACCTAGTACTTGTTTTAAGGAACTCTGTTAGCATAGTCGTTATGAATCAGGCTGTGGACTGCAAGGTCAGCAGTTCAAAACTACCAACTGTTCTGTGGGAGAACGATGAGGTTTTCTGCTCCCATAAAGATTTACAGCCTCGGAAACCCTGTACAGGGTCGCTATGAGTCAGGACTGACTCCACAGCACATAACAACAACAACAGTACCTGTTTGAATTATAAGTAATTTGCATTTTTCCAAGAGAACATCTTCCTAGCTTTATTGTTTTCTTATTAGATTTAAATTTTTAGTATTTCAGATACTCAAACCTTGCTAATGTCACACCTTTTCTTAAACATAAGTCGAATGGGCCCTCTCACACTCCTCAAAAGCTATTGACTCTATTATTTACATATTCCTCTATTTTTTTTTCCCAGTAAGATATCAAAATGTGTTTTGCTTGTTTTCTCTTCCTTTGATCTTTTCTGGATTAGAGTTTATGAGGCATTTATAGTTACTGGAGTCCTGGTGTGGTGCTGCAGAAAATGCATTGGACCTCAAGGTTGGTATGAACCACAAGGTTGGCAGTTCAAACTCACCAGCCACTCCTCAGAAAACCAATACAGGGTTGCTATGAGTCAGAACTAACTCCATGATGCTTAACAACCACAGTCAGATTATAATGAAATGTGCAAAGGCTTGGAATGAGAAAACCAAATTTAAAAACATGATCAGTATTTCTTAAACTGAAGGAGTTGAAAAAAATTTTTTTCAAGCCTTGAATTGCAATTCTGAAGGATTCGATAGGCAAAATATTGTGAAATGGTGCAGGGAACATCATAGGAAGATGGAATGAATACACAGAGAGGAATTGATTCATTTGAATTATGGTGTTGGTAAAGAATATTGAAAGTACCATGGACGCCAGTAGAACAAACAAATTTGAC
>NW_006409980.1:8100-9230 GCF_000296735.1 Chrysochloris asiatica | reverse complement strand
ATTCAAATTTATGCACCAACCACTAAAGCAAGTGAAGATGAAACAGAAGAATTCTACCAATTTCTTCAATCTGAAATTGATCAAACATGCAATTAAGACGTGTTGATCATTACCAGTGACTGGAATGCAAAGGTTGGGAGCAAAGAGGAAGGATCAGTAGTTGGCAAATATGGCCTTGATGATAGAAATGATGTTGGAGACAGCATGACAGAATTCTGCAAAAACATAAGAGACGAATATATGCATGAACCTCACCAGATGGAATACACAGAAATCAAATTGACATATGCGGAAAGAGACAATGGAAAAGCTCCATATCATCAGTCAAAATCAAGGGCAGATTGTGGAACAGACCATCAATTTACTCATATGCAAATTCAAACTGAAGCTGAAGAAAATGAAAACAAGTCCACCTGAGTCAAAATATGGCCTTAAATATATCCCACCTGAATTTAGAGATCATCTGAAGAACAGATTTGATACTTTAAACACTAAAGACTGAAGACCAGAAGAGTTGTGGGATGACATGAAGAACATCATACAGGTAGAAAGTAAAAAGTCATTAAGAAGACAAGAAAGGAGGAAAATGTCAAAATGGATATCAGAAGAGATAAGAAAATGTGCTCTCCAGCATAGAGATGCTAAAGCAAATGGAAGAAATGAGGAGGTACAAGACCTGAACAGAAAATTTCAAAGATCAGCTTGAGAAGATAAAGCCAAATATTACAACAAAATGTGCAAAGATCTGGACTTGGAAAACCAAAAAGGAAAAACATGCTCAGCATTTCTCAAGCTGGGTAATTAAAGAAAAAATTCAAGCCTCAATTTTCATTATTGAAGGATTATCTTGGCAAATTATTAAATGATGAAGAAAGCATCAAGAGAAAATGGAAGGAATACACAGAGTCACTGTACCAAAAGGAAATGGTTCATGTTCAACCGTTTCAAGAGGTAGCATATAATCAAGAGCCAATGATACTCAGGGAGGAAGTCCAAGGTGTATTGAAGGAATTGGCAAAGAACAAGGCACAAGGAATTCATGAAATCAAAATTGAAATCTTTTAAGAAAGTGAGGTGGCACTGGAGGTACTCACTCATCTATGCCAAGAAATTTGGAAGACAACTATCTG
>NW_006409980.1:3944-4782 GCF_000296735.1 Chrysochloris asiatica | reverse complement strand
CAGGATTAAAGTGAACAGGAGTACAGATTCAGGTGGAGCTAAGGAATAATGATTAAGGTGGAAATAACAAATAAGGATTAAGATAGAACTCAGAAGCCCTGGTGTAGTGCTGCTAGTTAATGTGCTGGACTGCACAGTCAGTTGGAACAACAAGGTTGGTGATTCAAGCTCACCAGCTGCTCCTCAGAAAACTTATATAGGGTTGTTATGAGTCAGAACAGACTCAATGGCACTTAACAACAAGGAATAAGGATTAAGGTGGGGTTAAGGAATTTTGGATTCCTGGCGTAGTGTAGGATCAGCACAGGACTGTGGACCATAAGGTCAACAGTTCAAACCCACCAGCTGCTTCTTGAAAATCCTATACAGGTTTGCTATAAGTCATAACTGACTTGACAGCACTTCATAACAACAACAAAAGCGTTCTGGATGGAGTCCTGGTGTGACACTATAGTATAAGTGCAAGACTGCAAGGTCTGTTTGAACCACTTGGAAACCCTATACTGGGTCACTGTGAGTTGGAACCAATTCAACGACACTTAATAACAACTGCCCCAAGGAATTCTGGTGTGATGCTGTAGGATAATCACTGGACTGCTAACCACAAGGTCAGTGGTTAAAACCCACCAGCTGCTCTTACAGGATCATTATGAGTCCACACTTGAATGGCACTTAAGACAGAAAAAGAAGGATCAAGGATGTCCCCACTTCATTAAAAGGGTGTGGCTCATCTTCCTTCCATCTGGCGAGGTCCATGTGAATAGTCGTCTCTTATGCTGTCTAAAGAAGGTATTTGAAATAAACAAATCATTTGTCTTGCAGAAATCTATCATTCGTT
>NW_006409980.1:0-674 GCF_000296735.1 Chrysochloris asiatica | reverse complement strand
AGGACATCAGTTGTTGCTGTCAAGTGCTGTTGAGTCGGTGCTCAATAGAGGGTCAGAAAAAAAGAGGAAGGCTTTCAAAGAGACAGATTGACACAGTGGCTAGAACAATGGGCTTAAATATAGCAATGATTAAGAGGATGGCTCAGGACCAAGTGGCATCTTGTTCCATTGTACATAGGGTGGCTGAGTCAGAATTGAATCAACAACACTCTAGCAAGTTGAGAAAGTGCTTTCCAAAACCACAGTCTGACAGGCCTGGGAGGGTCATTTCACATCAATAACTCTAGTCCCATTACTTACAGATAAGGACACTGAGCTTCAGAAAGTTAGGGCAACTTTCTCAAAGTGCCTGAAATCTTGGAGATTAAAGGTTAGCACTTAGTTCTCACATTTCTAGTTTAATGCTTTCACCTAGTATATTTCACACTTCTCACATTAACTGTCTCTAAACAATGTTGGTCCCCAACTCTTTTTCTCTTTTAATGAAGGATTTTATATTGTTATTAATGATACATTTCTTAACATAATTATTAGTATTAATAAACATGGGAGATGCTTCACCATCAAATCAGTATATTTGTTTACATCCTCAGTGACTTGGGATCCCTTTCCTTATTGATAGTGGAATAGTGTAACCCAGGAAGATGGCTTGTTGTTTTTGTTGTTAAGTGCTG
>NW_006409979.1:18364-18876 GCF_000296735.1 Chrysochloris asiatica | reverse complement strand
AATGGAGGCAGATGGACTGTTAATACAAGAACAAACAAATCGCTTCCCTAGGAAACATCAAGGCAAGTGACCAGGTCATCTCATCGCAAACCCCCTTCCAAGACTAAGACTCAATGGAAATGCACGCTCTGATTGGTGACCACACACATCACCAATGGGGGGAAATGGGGTAAAACCATCAATGAAGCAGCAAGCTAAGCCCTACAATGTTCAGTGGACTTCTGTGGACCTAGTTGGGGACCTGGATGGCAAGCAGCGTGAGGAGACCTGGGGACTCTTGGGCCCAGAGTCAGTGGTGTGGCCACGGAGGACTTAAGAGGAGAGTGGAACTACCGGCTGATGGGAAGAAAGGACATGTGCACAGGAAAGCCCACACCTGCAGATGATACCCACGTGACCTGGACCGGATGACTGGATGATCAAAGCCCCACCAGGAGAAGAAAGAAGAGGGGAGAAAAAAAAAAAGTGAGCTAGTACAATCTGATGAACTTGACCTATACCTATGGAGCAGC
>NW_006409979.1:16508-17560 GCF_000296735.1 Chrysochloris asiatica | reverse complement strand
GGCTGGGGACTTTGGATCCAGAGAGGGAAAGGGACTGTCGGCCAAAAACTGGGGGTGGGTGGGGGTGGAGGGGAGGAAGGGAGAAGTGTAGGGGGCGGGTTTCGAGGATATAACCTTTGGTTAGTTGGTGATACATGGAGGGGATTGGAACCATGGCAGTGAGATGATGTACGATGGAATTAATGTAAAGCTAAAGTTCTATCATGTAAACTATCATATAATTCACAATAAAACATTTTAAAAAAACAATATAGGCAGACCAACGGGGGTGGGGGAGTCATTAAGAAAACAAGAAAGAAGGAAAAGGTCAAAATGGATGTCAGAAGAGACACTACAAATAGCTCTCCAGCCTGTAGATTCTAAAGCAAATGGAAGAAATGAGGAGGTCCCTAGAGAAGATAAAGCAAAATATTACAAAAACATTTGCAAATATATGGAGTCAGAAAACCAAAAAGGAAGAACATGCTCAGCATTTCTCAAGCTGGGAGAACTGAAGAAAAAATTCAAGCCTCAACTTTCCTTATTGAAAGATTCTCTGGGCAAATTATTCAATGATGCAGAGAGCATCAAGAGAAGATGGAAGGCATACACAGAGTCACTGTACCAAAAGGAAGCGGTTTATGTTCAACCGTTTCAAGGGTTAGCGTATAATCAAGAGCCACTGCTATTGAAGGAAGAAGTCCAAGGTACATTGAAGGAATTGGCAATGAAAAAGGCATCAGAAATTGATGGAATAAAAATTGAATTATTTCAAGAAAGTGTGGCAGCACAGGAGGCACTCATTCATCTATGCCAAGAAATTTGGAAGACACCTATCTAGCCAACTGATTGGAAGAGATCTGTATTTGTGCCCATTTCAAAGAAAGATAACCCACAGAATGCGGAAATCATCAGACAATATCTTTGATTATCCCTTGTGAGTAAAGTTTTATTAAAGCTAATAAAGAAACAGCTGCAAGCATACATTGACAGAGAACTTCCAGAAGTTCAAGCCAGACTCAGAAGAGGCCGTAGAACAAAAGACATCATTGCTGATGTCCAACGGATCTTGG
>NW_006409979.1:9512-13244 GCF_000296735.1 Chrysochloris asiatica | reverse complement strand
CCATAGATATTTTAAATATCAGCAGGATCACCCATGTTGGACTGTTTTCAGATGAGCTTTCAGAATAAGACACTGTAGGAATAAGAAACAGACTACTTCCAAATATTTAGTCAATGAAAACTTATAAATAGCATGGAACATTGTTAGATTACACCAGACTATTGAATATTTAAACTTGATGAAGGACACCAAAATATTGTCAGATAAAGTGCCAGAAGATGAGCCCTCTCAGTTTGGAAGACACTCAAGATACAACTGGGAAAGAGCTGCCTCCTTAAAGTAGAGTTAAATGTGATAACATGAATGGCATAAAGGTTTCAAATGTTCGTTGGTTGATTAGGAACAACTCAAAATGAGGAGAAACAGCTGTAAACATCTGTTAATAATAGAAACATGGACTGTTTGAAGTATGAATCTAGGAAAATGGAAAGTTGTCAAAAATGAAATAGAATATATAAATTTTGATATCCTAGGCATCAGTGAACTCTAGTGGACTGGTATTGGTTATTTTGAATCTGACAACCCCATGGTTTACTATGCCAGCAATGACATATTGAAGAGGAATGGCATTGCATTCATCATCAAAAAGAACATTTCAAGATCTGTCTTGAAGTACAACACTGTCTGTGATAGCTTAATACTCATACATCTACACTGAAGACAAGTTAATGCAATTATTATTCCAATTTACCCTCTAAGTAGTTATGATGAACTTGAAGACTTCTACCAACTTCTTCAGTCTGAAATTGGTCAAACATGCAATCAAAATGCATTGATAATTACTGGTGATAGGAATGCAAAGGTTAGAAACAAAAGGAATGTTCAGTAGTTAGAAAATATGACCTTTGTGATGGAAATGAAGCTGGAGATTGCATGACAGAATTTTGCAAGACCAATGACTTCTTCACTACAAATACATTCTTTAAACAATACAAAAGACATGGTTCTCACCAGGTGAAATACACAGAAATCAAATTGACTACATCTTTGGAAAGAGGTGGTGAAAAACGCCATATCATCAGGCAAAACAAGGCCATGCACAGACTCTGGGTTAGACTATCAATTTCTTATATACAAGTTGAAAATGTAGCTCAAGAAAATAAAACAAGTCAATGAGTGCCAAATATCACCTTGGACATATTTGGAAATCATTTCAAGAACATATTTGATGAATTATACAGTAAAGATTGAAGATCAGAAGATCTGTGGGATGTCATCCAGGACATCATACAGTAAGAAAGAAAAGGTTATTAGGAAGACAAAAAGGGAAAGAACAAGGCAGTGTCAGAAAAGACTCTGAAACTTGCCTTCCAACATAGAGATGCTAAAGCATATGGAAGAGATGAAGAGGGAAAAGAGAAATTTTTCAAGGGCAGTTCGAGGAGACAAAGCCAAATATTATAGTGAAATGTGCCACAGATAGAAAAGAACACACTCAGCATTTATCAAGCTGAAAAAAATGGAGAAAATATTCATGCTTTGACTTGAAATATTGTGGGATTCTACGGGAAAAATATTGAATGATGCAGTAGGCATCAAAAGATGATGTTAGGAATACAAGAAATGACTATACCAAAATAAATAAATAAATAATGGTCGATGTTCAACATTTCAAAAAAGAATCTGATCAAGAGCCAATGACACTGAAGGAAGAAGTCCAAGGTGCACTGAAGGCATTGGCAAAAACAAGTATCTGGAAATGGATGCAATACAAATTAGAGTGTTTAAACAAATTGATTTAGCCCTGGAAACACTCACTCATCTATGCCAAGAAATCTGAAAGACAAGTACCTTGCCAAGTGATTGGAAGAGATCAACATTTGTGTCCATTCCAAAGAGAGGTGGTCCAATGGAATGTAAAAATAATCAGACAATATCATTAATATTGCATACAAGTAAAATTTTACTAAAGATAATTTTAAAATGATTGCAACAGTACATTAACAAGGAGCTGCCAGCAGTTCAAACAGGATTCAGATGGGGTGGTGGTATGAGGGATAACATTGTTGATGTAAGATGGATCTTTGCTAAAAGCAAAGGATACCAGAAAAGTGTTTACCTGTGCTTCGTTGACTACTAATGTTGTTGTTAAGTATCTTCGAGTTGGTTCCCACCCATAGTGACTTTGTACGGAGTTTCCAAAGAGCAGCTAGTGAGCTTGAGCTGCCGAGCTTGCAGTTCCAACTGACTTTGCAGTCCACTGCATTAACTCACAGTGCCACAACAGCTTTCAATTTTGTGGCTCACTATAAGCTATAGACAACATTTCAGAGAATGAGTATTCCAGAGCACATAACTGTGCTCATGAGGAACCCCTACATAGACCAAGAGGTCGATGTTTAAACAGAACAAGGGGATGCTCAATTGTGTAAAATCAGGAAAAGGTGTGTGCCAGGGATATATTCTTTCACCAAACTTATTCAATCTGTATGTTGTGCAAATTATCCCAGAAGCTGAATTATATGAAGAAAAACATGGCATCAGGATAAGAGCAAGACTCATTAACAACCTGAAATATGCAGATAATACAACCTTGTTTACTGAAAAATGAAGAGGACTTAAAATATTTACTGATGAAAGTTAAGTTAAGGCACAGCCTTCAATATGGGTTGCACCTCAATGTAGAGAAAACAAAATTCTCCACAACTGAATCAATAAATAATACCCATATAAATGGAGAAAACATTGAAGTTGTCAAAGATTTATTTTGATCAAATTAACCATCAACAATTATGGAAGCAGCAGTCAAGAAATAAAATGATGTATTGCATTGGGCAAATATGCTGCACAGTACCTCTGTAAAGTGTTCAAGATTAAAAGATGTCATTTCAGGACTAAGGTGTGCCTGACCCAAACAATGGTATTTTTCAATAACTTCATATACATGTGAAAGTTGAACAGTCAGTAAGGAAGACCATAGTAGAAGTGATGCATTTGCCTTATGGTGATGGAGGAGAATATTAAAAGTACCATGGACTGCCAAAAGACTAAACAAATCTGTGTGGAAGAAGTAAAGCCAGAATGCTGCTTAGAAGCTGTGATGGTCAGACTTCATCTCTCATACTTTGGACATGTTATCAAGAGAGACTAGTCCCTGGAGAAGGTCATTGTTCTTGGTAAGTTGCTGGGTCAGCAAAAATGAAGAAGACCCCTAGCAAGATGAATTGGCACAGTGGTAGCAGCAATGGATTCAAGCATAGCAAAGATTGTGAGATTGGTGCAGGACCAGGCAGTATTTTGTTGTGCATAAGGTCACTATGATTTGGTATGGACTCAGGCACTTAACAACAAAAACATGTTGAATTTCAGTGAGCCCTTTTCCTGAAATCCTCCTTTAAAGCTATCCTCCTGTTGGCCACTTCCATCATTCCTTTGAATTTTTGTTTCATATTCTGGCCTTTACTAACAGAGAATTGTTTGGCTAATTTTCCCCCCTTTTCTATTATACCTCTGTTATACTAGGAATTGGTTATGAATAATTATAGCACCATAGTGGTAATGACTAAATTTATTGATGTTATAAATGGTAAATTCCATTTTCTTCCATCTCTTTTATTCTATAAGGATCACGTAGTACAATGAAGTGGAGAGTTAAAATAATTATTCATAACAAAGGAAGAATTATGGACTTTGTAAAATAATTAAATTATATACATTGATCAAACATATGAGGTAATTATTTGAATTCTTTCTCAATTTTCAGTGCAAGGATAAAGATTAACAGTATATTTT
>NW_006409979.1:5806-9132 GCF_000296735.1 Chrysochloris asiatica | reverse complement strand
TATAAAAATTATACTTATAAAATCAAGCTTAAGTGAATGTTTTGTAAACCAAAGGATGACCCATGTTTAATATACAAGATAAAAAAATCTAAGAATCATCAAGTAAGGGCTGAGAATTTGGTTGCAAATATCAATATAAGCAAAGAAAAGCTTTGATATAAATAAGATAAATATATATTAGCTTTGCTTATAAACTAAGGTTAAAGAAAACTATTCGAAGTAGAATGTTAAAAGATAACCATTTAGTTAGAAATGTGCAAAATACAGGAATAGATGACAAAGAAAGGAAAATATTTTAAAGATTTATTTTGTGCTGATGATGATGGTAATGATGGGCTCCCCTTTTACTCTTTTGTCAAAATCTTTTGAAACACATGTGTTTCTAATTTTTAGGAGGTCACAATGATCTACTGTGTCTTCTGGTGCTTTTTGTTTTTTCTAAGGTTTCATACTATATGTGTGCCATATATTAGAGCCCCTAAATTTGTCTTTAGTTTTTCACTGATGATCTTTATAGTTATAGGCTTTAAATATAGGTTTTTAATACATGTTAAGTTTGTTTTTGTGTATGGTGGAGATATGTGTCCTGTTTCGTTCTTCTACAAATGAATTTCTAGTTTTGCCAGCACAATTTATTGAAAAGACTATCTCTTCCTCATTTAATATATTGCAGCTTTTGTCAAAGATCAATTAACTGTATGTGGATGGATTTTCTTTTGTTATCTTAATTCTGTCCCATTGATCTATGTATCTTTCATTGTACCAGTAACAGGCTGTTTTGACCACTGTGGCTGTGAAATAAATTCTGAGATCAGAGAGTGAGAGGTTGCCAACATTGTTTGTCTTCTTAAGCAGTGCTTTTCCTATTGTAGGTCTCTTTCCTTTCTGTATAAAGTTTATGATCATTTTGTACGTATCTTTAAAGAATGATGTTGAAATCTGGATTGGAATTGTATTATATCTGTGTTGTTGTTGTTAGGTTCCATCGAGTCGTCACTGACTCATAGCGACCCAATGCACAACAGAACAAAACACTGCTTGATCCTGGGCTAACCTTACTATTGCTGCCACACTTGAGTCCATTGATACTGCCACTTGTCATATCCATTTCATTGGAGGTCTTCCTCTTTTTTCTGACCCGCCACCTTACCAAACATGATATCCTTCTCCAGCGACTGGTCCCTCCTGACAATATGTTATGAGAGACACAGTTTGGCCTCTCTGCTCCTGTACTGCAAAATCAGCTACTCCCCTCCTTTTGTTACAAAACGTTTACATTTACCTTTCAAATACTCACTGTCAGACCTGATAACAATCATTCCTTAATGAACTGCAAGTGTCCTAACCCCCTCACCTTTTATCAACCCCATCCAGACAGGTTGGAAAAAACTCAGTGGAGATTCTACCTTTCCTCTCTGGAGCTAGGTCCCCTATTGAAAGCTTGTAAACCAGTCACTTCTTGCCTTTGTAGCCCACCCCCCCCGCCGCCATTTTGGGTAGCCATTTGAGTAGTCTAAGTTCCCCATCCTTGTCAACCCTGTGTACCAATGGGTAGGAATGATCCTGACTATAAAGATTTGTTCACTCCTTTGTCATACTGCATCCACAAAGATAGGTCAATTTCATCTTATAGTGGGTTACTCTTTTTTCTTTGGTTTATTCCCCTCTTCTTTCTTCCTCTAGTTGGGTTCTGATCATCCAACCATTGATGCCAGGTCAAATGGGTACTATCTGCAAATGTGGGTGTTGTTGTGAATCCCCCCTCACTTTATATCAGCTGGATGCTTCACACTCTGTTCTAGTCCTCTGGGGCCATGCCCCTGCCCTAGGTTCAGGAGTCCCCAGGTCTTGTCATACTGCTGGTTAACCAGGTCTCAATCCAGGTTAACAGGAGTCTATTGAATGTGGTCCGATTTAGCTCACAACTCTATTGCTATTTTCCCCCCACTTCCCCTTATTGGTGACCAATGTGGTCAGCAGCAAGACCACATGCCTACTTGTGTATTCCACTTAAGTTTCAGTCTTGGAAGGGGGTTTGCCTTGAGGGAACCTGACCAGTTGCCTTGATGGTTCCCTGGGGAACAACTTGTTCTTGTAGTAAATTGGACTGCTGTTACCATTTTTTAATTTTCCTGCTGGTCTTTCTTTCAAGAAGTATGTTCTGTTCTTCAGTTGCTCCAGACAGGTCTTCTTATCCTTTCAAGTGGAAATTTCCCATCCCTGAAGATTCTGGATGGGGATCAGGATTTCACCTATGGTCTTGTGCAATGCAAAGACTCTGCAGGGAGCCTCCTTCACTGGGCAAGTTCTAGTACCATTTTAGTTATTTCAATCAGTTATAGACTGAAGACAGATTTACAAGCTTTCTCTGGTGATGTTTCTGGCTGTTTCTCTCTCTCCCCCTTCAAGTGTCTGTTTTAAAATAGTAGGTAAGGGAAACCAAGATTCAAAAGACAGCCAACCATCTTAACATTGTTTCCCGACTTCTACCCATTCAAGCCATGCCTCAATCTTTGTATCCCTGAGCCCTGTTGTTCCATGGTTGTGCTTTCATCGTTATTTACCGCTGTCCTACTTAGCCCATGTAAATCTGTCTAGCTATTCTCCCATCTGCCTTGTTTTTCCTTTCCCCTTCCCTTTCTAATGTATGCAATACCCCCAGCACCCAAACTATCCTGAGTCTATTCCCTACCCTATGCTTCACTATCCTGTATCTATTCCCTATTCTGTACTCCATCTTCCCCTCCCTCCCCTCACCCCTCCCAATACACCCCAGTAACCAGCAACAACACCAAAAATTTTTTCTTCCCCTTTTTAGTGTGGGTGATTTTTCTTAATCTTTTACAATAATGGCCCTATGCCATTTTTCTCCTTTTGTGATGGACTAATCTCACTTAGCATAATGTCCTCAAGGTTAATCCATGTTATGTGGTGGCTTGCAGCTTCCTTGTTATTCTCCAGGGTAGCATAATATTCCATTGCGTGTATGTACCAAAGTTTGCTTATCCATTATTCCATTGATGGGCACTTAGGCTGTCTCCATCTTTTTGCTATTGTAAATAGTGTTGCTATGAATATTGGTGTGCGTGTATCTACTTGTGTTATAGCTTTTATTTCACACCTTTCTTAATTTTAAACCATTCGGTGTTCCCATGTTCTGTTTGAACAACTGCCTCTTGGTCCATGTACAGATTCCTCATGAGCACACTTAAGTGTTCTAGAATACACATACTTCACAATATTGTCCCTAGCTTGTCATGATCCACACAATAGAAAATCTTTGTGTAGTCAATAAAGCACAGGTAAACATCTTTCTGATATTCTCT
>NW_006409979.1:0-946 GCF_000296735.1 Chrysochloris asiatica | reverse complement strand
TGTTCAGCATATTGCCAATTTCTATTATTTTAGTATTAATCATCTTGATTTCTCTTTGCAGATTTTGTATTGTCTCCAACCAACCCTTTATCTGTTTTTTTTGGTGGTTCCTGTAGCGCTTTTCTAAATTTTTACTTGTTTTCCTTGACCTTTCTGTCAATAGTTTGGAGGTACCTTAATGTAATTCTCCTGAACTTTCTTAAAGGCAACTCCAGTACTTGTTTTTTCTCAAAAACATTTTCTAGCTCTTCCTCTTGGTCATTTGGTTTTGAACTTCTCTGTCTTGGTTCTATATGTGAACAGAGATTGTCAGTTGCTTATGAGACATTGTGGTGTTATTGTGTTTGTTTTGAGATGATAAATGTTAGTGTATTCATCATCTCAAAATGATGTATGTTAACACGAAAAGTGTATGTTAGTGTATTCTTAGGCACTCACCAACTACCTTTTGGTGGGTGTGATCAAGAGATGAGCTTGTACATGGGTCTCTGCTATTCATCAATTTTAGTTGTGTGTGTATTTAGCTGACAGTTTTTGTCATTGATCTGGTGTATAGCAGCTGGTATTGACTCTCACTTAATTGTTATGGCTGTAGTGTGGTTGCACTATAAGACCACAGTTGCTGTCTCCTATTGGATGTGGCAAAAGGAAACATTCCAACAGGAGAGAAGGAAAACAAAGCAACACATCTAAAAACAACAACAACAAAAAACAAAAACAAAAAAAAAACGGAATAAAGCAAAATAAAAACAGTAATACTGGGGGAAAAAAAAGAAAAAAGGAAAAACAAACTCAGAAACAACAGTGGAAATTAAGTGCAATTCTACAGTGCCACCTACTGGCCTCTTGCCTTCACAGCCACCTGAGAAATATCAATATGTCCCTTTGTGACTCTGTGACCTATAACAGTAATGTTTCTTTCACTTTACCCTTTTCTCAATCCCCC
>NW_006409978.1:16743-19060 GCF_000296735.1 Chrysochloris asiatica | reverse complement strand
ATAGTTTTGTATGTGTGTCTAAAGTATATATCTTGTAGGCAGCATATTGAAGGATCTTGTTAACTTACCCATATTATTACATTCTGTCTCTTGACTGGTACATTTAATCCATTGACGCTCAATGTAATTTTGATGTGGGCAAATTGATACAATCATGTTTCTGTGTGTGTTTTGGAGGTGCTGCTGTTTTCTTTGCTCCACATACTTTTCTGTGCTGAGTTTATTTTGTTTTTGTGTTTTCTTGTGAATTTCTTCACTGTTGTTGTGTTTATGTTTACAAAATCTTCATGATTTTGCCTTTTCTTGACTTGATGTAAAGGTGTATCAATATTCTTTGAGGTTAACCTATAATATTAACTTACTCATCAGTTTGAAAAAGTCTGCTTTATCTTAAAATCTACTTGACTTCCAAGTCATTTGGAAGTTCTGTAACTATACTTTTCCCTCTTTTTTGTTTTTCATTGTTGTCATTGTAAATTGATATCTCTGATTCCCTATATTCAGTCTTGTAGATTTGTTTTATTTTAATACTTCTATATCTTGATTGAATTCTGGGTGGTGTATTTTCATCTCTGGTTGTTGTCTGCTGTTGTTGGTTCTCAGTCCAAAGGACTCTTTTTAGTATCTGTGTGTGTGTGAATTTGCTCTTTTTTTTTTTTTTTTTTAATTCCCTTAATTTCTGTTTATCTGAAATGTTCTAATTTTTCCTTTGTATTTGAGGGACAATTTTGCTGAGTATATGATTCTTGGTTGATAATTTTTTTTTTTTATTTCAGAGTTTTGTATATGTTTCTCCATTGTCTTCTTGCTTACATTATTTCTGCTGAGAAATCAGAGCTTAATCTTATTGATTCTCCTTTGCAGGTAGCCTTTAATTTTTTTCTGAGCTGCTTTCAGAACTCTTGTCTTGTTTTTTTTTATTTTGGAGAGTTTGATTATATGCCTTGATGATTTTCTTTTGAGGGGTCTATCTTGTTTCGGGTTTGTTCAGCTTCTTGAATGGTTATGTTCTCATTTTTCATGATGTTAGGGAAGTTTTCTTCCAACAGCTTTTTGACTATCATTTCTGTGCTTTTCTTTGTCTCTTCCTTTTCTGGAAGTCCAATCGTCATTAAGTTATTTCTCTTCATGTTGTCCCACATAAATCTTAGACTTTCTTCAGTTTTTTCTTTTCTTTTTTCTTTTTTTCTGTTTGTTCTTCTAGCTTACTAGTATTGAGAGATTTAATTTTAAGCTTACTAACTTGGACTTCCATTGATTCACATGTACTCCTTGGCCTTTCAATGTATTGTCCATTTCTGAAATCTTAATATTAATCTTATGGATTTTTATTTGCAGGTTTTATATCATCTCCAATCCTTTATCTACTTTATTTGACAGTTTTATATTGTCACCAGTCCTTTATCTATTTATTTGATCCTGAATTCATCCTTGCTTTCCTCAACCTTTATGTCAATCCTTTGTTTTATGTTGTTGTTATGTGACATTAAATTAATTCAGAATTATAGTGACCCTTTATAGGGTTTCTGAGGAGTGAATGGTGAATTTCCAAGGAGCAGCTGGTGAATATGAACCACCAACCTTTGCATGTACCTAAATATCATTCTCTTGAATTCTTTCTCAGGTAGTTTCAATGCATTTTTTACTAAAACATGTAAAAAATGTTTTATAGCACTGCCTCTTGGTCACTTGTTTGAGCCACTCTGCCTTGTTTTTTTTATGTGAACAGAAAGTGCCTGCTACATTTGAGACTTTATGATGTGTAATTATATTAAGTCAATGATTGTATGTTTGTGTACTGTTAGACACTCAGCAAACTGCATCCTGGTGTGTTTGAACAAAAGATGAGCTTTCATATCATTCTTCACTTTTTGTACAGTTCAGTTTAGGATGCATTTGGCTGATGTTCGATGTTGTTGTTGATCCAGTGTATTAAAAGTGATATTGATTCTTGCTCAATAGGTGGAGTAGTAGAGTGTACAGTTTTGTATGACTGCGGTTTCTTTCTACTGTCTGATCAGAGAAAGAGAGAGGGCACACATAAGAGACAAGATAAGCAAGCAACAGTGAAAAAAAAAGAAAATGGTTTTTAAAAAAAAGAAAAAAGCAATCAACAGTTGGTAAAAGCATAAAAAAAAAATCAAAGGAAAAGAAAAACAGGAAGAAGACAATAAAATAACTAAAAGAGAAAAATTAAAAGAAAGAAAAAGACCTAAGCACAATTAGGGAGAGGAATGAATGAAAGGGGCTGAGATCTGAGATCTGAGATAAGGAAATATAAATAAGTAAACAAACAAACAAACAAATAAATAAATAT
>NW_006409978.1:13824-15473 GCF_000296735.1 Chrysochloris asiatica | reverse complement strand
CTTGCAGTTCAAACTGTCCTTGCAGTCCAGGGCAATAACCCACAACACTACACCAGGACTCCGTATCAAGTACAGTTAATGTTAACCAGATGAATGCATATAATATGAAAAAAATGCAGTTTACAAGATATGTTAATATTAACTAACACTATATTAATTGATTCTATGTAATTGGTTAACTTTGGAACCTGAAAGGTAAAGTAAATTTTTCAATGTAAACTCTGATTGTCAAGTTTTCTTATTCTCCCTATGGAATGAGATCAGTAGCTAATGTTTCAGACATAAGGGAACCTTTGAAAATCTGTCTAACAAATCTAACAATGAAATGTATTTTAGACAGAGAAATTTCTTTCCCTTTCTTGAGGTCATCAGTTTAAATGCTCAATTGGCAAGTTTATTACACTTATTTTTACGAGTAAAGCTCTAACATCATAGGTCATAAAATTCATGCATGGAGTGTTTTTACTCAATAACATTCTGTAGTAAGACTTGTCAAGTATATTGCCGAAATATACACAATATAATTGCCACTAAAATTGGATCTGACCTAAAAATATCTCAGGGAACCTTCCAAACATTTGATACATTTATGCTAGGCCACTGGGAGTCAGGCACTTTTAAAGTATATCACACCTACAGTCACTATTACAGATTCTTCCATTTGTGTATTTGTTCAGCTATTGTGTTTAAAGAAAAAGTAAGAGTCAAATTTGAAAACCCCATTTAAAAAGGTAGATTAACACAGAGCAATATGGGGCAAAGTAAACCTTTAAAGTACTTTCAGACAGGATGTGGCTCTTAAAAAAATAAGTTTTGGCAGGTCCAGAACAAATGATTTCACATGTGGCACAGTAGGATCAAACTGGAGAGAGAACCACAAGGTTGACAGTTCAAATCCACCAACCGCCCCTTGGAAACCCTTCACAGGATGGCAAAAAGTCAGAAATGAATTGACTAAATTTAACAACAACAATAATATGGTGATAGAAATGATGCTGGAGATCACATGATAGAATATTTCAAGACCAGTGACTTGTTCATTACAAATACCTTTTTTACACAACATAAAAGTGACTATATACATGATACTCGCCAGATTGCATGCACAGAAATGAAATTGACAGCATCTGTGGAAAGAGATGGTGGAAAAGCTCCATATCATAAGTCAAAGTAAGGCCAGCAGCAGACTGTGAAACAGATTATCAATAGCTCATATGCAAATTCAAGCTGAAGGTAAAACAAATCAAGCCAAGTCCATGAGAGCCAAAGTATGACCTTGAGCATATACCTCCTGAATTCAGAGACCATCTCAAGAACAGAATTGATGAATTAGACACTAATGACTAAAGACCAGAAGAGTTTCATGATGACATTAAAAGCATCATGCAGGAAGAATGCAAGGGTTATTAAAAAGACAAGAAAGAAGAAAAAAGAGCAAAATGGATGTCAGAAAAGACTCTGAAACTTTTTCTCTAGCATACAGATGATAAAGCAAATGGAGGAAATGAGGAAGTAAAGAAGCTGAGTGGAAAATTTCAGAGGGCAGCTTAGGAATACAAAGTCAAATATTATAGTGAAATTTGCAAAGGTCTAGAGTTTAAAAATCAAACAGAAAGGACACAGTCAGCATTTCTGAAGTTGAGGGAACC
>NW_006409978.1:10462-12514 GCF_000296735.1 Chrysochloris asiatica | reverse complement strand
ACAGCCAGAATAATGCTTGGAAACCAAGATGGCCAAACTTCATCTCTCATACTCCAGACGTATTAGTAGGAGGGAACAGTGCCTGAGAAGGACATCAAGGTTGGTAAATTAGAGAGTTGGTGAAGAAAAGGAAGGCTACCAACAAGGTGGATTGAATAGGGTTTCCATGGCTGTTTTATTCTATAGCACCACCAGCACTGCTTTCTCCACCTATATATTAATGTGAATTATATTATAATGAAAAGTACCACCCACAAATTCAGAGAACAGAAAGAAAAAGAGTTTATAAAGAGGTATTGTTGCACAAACAATTTAGTATATATTATTGTAGTGCATTGCCTAAAGTGTTTGGTGCAAGACAAGCATTCAGAGTCCATTGTGTTAGTGAATAAAAGTTTATTAATGATTATGAATACCAACAATCTTACTCCTCTTTCAAAGTTCACATAGTTAGCTTTCAATGTAGTGATAATTTCTATTTACTGAGTTCTTACTCTTTGTAAGAGATGTTAGGTGTTTTGTATGCATTTGCTTCTTTCACACTCATAGTCACCAAAGGTGCTACTTTCCCTGTTACAGTTAAGAAATTGAAGCTTAGAGAAGGTATACACTTAGTTTTAGACCACATAGTAGCCAGTAGATGCTGCATCTAGCCTAATTCTCTTTCTTCAAAGCTCTTCTACCTTGACATCTCTGTTGTATTGCTGTCATTGTGCCAATGAGGAAAGCCATCTAACAGTAGACACATGATGATTCTATCCTATCACTTACCAAGGAGTGTATTTTAACTAATAAATTCATCCTAGATGTATGTTTTATCTTGACTACGATATTATATCCACAACTCATCTGTCAGTTTGTCATACTGTGGTGGCTTGTGAGTTGCTGTGATTCTGAAAGCTATGCCACCAGTATTTTTAATACCAGCAGGGTCACCCATGGTGGACAGGTTTCAGATGAGCTTCCAGATAAAGACAGACTAGGAAGAATGAGTGATGAACTACTTCCAAATATTTAGTCACTGAAAACCTTATGAATAGCAGAGAAACAGTCAGATGTAGTGCCAGAAAATGAGTCCCTCAGGTTGGTAGGTACTCAAAATGTGACTGGGGAAGAGCTGGCTCTTCAAAGTAGAGTTGATCGTGATGATGTGAATGGAGTAAAGCCCATTGGAGTAAAGCCCACAGGACCTTCATTTGCTGATGGGGCACAATTCAAAATGAAGAAAAACAGCTGTAAACATCCACTGAAAAGCAGAACATGGAATATTTGAAGTATCAATCTGGGAAAAATTGGAAGTTGTAGAAAATGAAATGGAATGCATAAACATCAATAACTTAGGCATTAGTGAGCTAAAATGGACTGGTGTTGGCCATTTTGAATCTGATGACCACATAGTTTACTATGCTGGAAATGCCAAATTGAAGACTAATGGTGTTGCAGTCATTGTCAAAATGAACCTATCTAGATCAGTCATGATGTACAACGCTGTCTGCGGTAGGATAATATCCATGCGCCTACAGGGAAGTCCAGTTAATACCACTATTAATTACATTTCTGCACCAACCACTAAAGCTAGTTAGGATGAAATAGAAGAATTCTACCAACTTCTTCAGTCTGAAATTGATCAAAGATGCAATCAAGATGTTTTGATCATTACTGGTGATTGGAATGCAAAGGTTGGGAGCAAAGAGGAAGGATTAGTAGTTGGAAAATATGGCCTTGGTGATAGAAATGATGCTAGAGATTGCATGATAGAATTCTACAAAACCAATGATTTGTTCATTTTGAATATCTTCTTTAGACAGCATAAGAGATGACTATACACATGGACCTCTCCAGATGGAACACATGGAAATCAAATTGACTACATCTGTGGATAGAAATGATGGAAAAGCTCCATATAATCAGCCAAAACAAGGCCAGGGGCAGACTGTGAAATAGACCATCAATTACTGATACGCAAATTCAAACTGAAGCTGAAGAAAATGAAAGCAAGTCCACGAGAACCAAAATATGACCTTAAATATATCCCACCTGAATTAAGGGATC
>NW_006409978.1:2938-8707 GCF_000296735.1 Chrysochloris asiatica | reverse complement strand
CCATGGGCTGCCAAAAGAACCAATAGATCCATTTTGGAAGAAGTGCAGCCAGAGTGCTCCTTGGAGGCCAAGAAGGCCAAACTTTGTCTCTCATACTTCAGACATATTGACAGGAGGGACCCATGGCTGGAGAAGGATATAATGTTTGGTAAGGTGGAAGGTCAGCGAAAAAAAAAGGGATACCCCCAATGGAATAGATTGGTTAAGTAATAGCATCGATGGACTCAAGCATGAGATTGGTCCAGGATTGGGCAGTGTTTTGTTCTGCTGTGCATAGGGTCGCTATGAATTGGTACCGTCTTAATGGCACCTAACAACAACAAGAACAACAAATATTATATACATCATTCCCAATTTGTTTTGTTTACTATTGGCATTTTATCATTCACTCTGAATATACTTCTCTATTCCAATCCAAGAATTAGTCCCATAATCATTAAAAGAAGTTATGGGAATAACACATAACTTATTATATTAAAGAGTCCATAATAAATGTTCTTGTCCCACTCACTTGAATCTGTCGTCTTTGCTCTTAGTATCCTGAACTGAACTATATAATTGCATACTTCTCTGCCATCTTTGTCAGACTTGAATTTCCAGAAGTAAAATTGTATATTTCATTTTCTCTCCAGTTTAAGAAAATGTATGTATATCTAAGATAAAAAGAATGACAAATCTTAGAGGAAAATACTATGGAAACAAACTATAATAAAGCTAGTATAATACATTTATTTTTATTAACTTCATCAAATAAAATTCTAAGAAATAAAGCTTACCCATTTTAAAAAATAGTCTATTTTGTTATTTAAAATATACACAGCAGACATTTTAGCTTGTATAATTAAATGTAGATATTAGTTATATTCCAGCGGGGTAATCACTCTCACCGTCTTATTTTGAATTGTTCTTCCCTCACTAGCAGAAACACAATGCTCCCTAAGCTTCTGGTATTTTGAACCACTGACCTTGCTGTTCAAATCCACTTTTCAGTACACTGCTTATCCTACAGCATTACATCATGACTCTTAAAGGAGCACATTGCTCCAGACAGACATTCTTTAATAATAAACACATTTTTTTTTTTTCATGGAAATAATGTTCACTAAACCTTTCTGCATACTTAGGTGTGGCGCTAAAGGATCTCAAGGTTGGATTGAAAGCCAGGTCTCCAGTTTAAGCACATCAGTCACTCCTCAAAAACCCTATACAAAGTTGCTATGAGTCAGATCTGACTTGAAGGCACTTAACAACAGCAACCCCTACACATTATTTTTATAAGGGCACTCTACTAGTTTTCTTTCAAGCAGATGTTGTCAATTTCTTTTATTTGTCATGTCCAAAGGGTTTTATGTTAGATCTTTATCTTAATGCCTCTTGACATAAAAGCTTTGTTTCCAGCAACACTTCCCTCAACCTACCCTGCAGTTTCTAAGTAGCCCCTTTACCTGCAGGGTTCCTTCTCTGCACTGCAAATTGCTTTCTTCAATGCAGAAATAAATCACTTTTTCACCCCCAAAGTGTCGTTGTTAAGTAGGTTAGAGTAAGTTCTAACTCATAAGGATCCTGTCTAAGGTTTCCAAGGAGGGGCTGGTGGGTTTTGAAACATTGACATTGCAATTCCAACCGAACTTGAAGTCCAGTGCATTACCCTGCATGCCACAGCAGGACCCTCCACTTTACCAAATGCAGTGTTGAAGGACTGGTCCCTCCAAATAAACTGTCTGAAGTATGAGAAGCTATGTCTGACCATCCTGGCTTCAAGGAGATTTCTAACTGCACTCTTCCACATATAATTGTTCTTCTGGCAATCCATGGTATTTTTAATATTCTTCTCCAACACCATAAATCAAGTGCATCAATTATTCTATGGTCTTTCTTATTCACAGTCCAACTTCAACATGCATGTGAGGCCATGGAAAATGCTATGGCATTGGTCAGGAGTACCTTCGTACTCATATTAATATCTTTGCTCTTGAACACTTTATAGAAGTGTTTTGCTTCTGATTTTCCTAATGCAATATGTGGTTTGATTTCTTGACTGCTGCTTTCGTGAGTGTTAGATATATGTACAAGAAAAATGAAGTTAACAATTTTAATCTTTTTATCATTTATATTGTTATTTTTTTGGTGCCTTGTGAGAATTTTTTTATTTTCTTTACATTGAGTTACAATCTATACTGAAAACTGTAGTCTTTGATCTTTATCAGTGAATATTTTAAGTACTCTTCACTTCCAGCAAACAATATTGTATCACCTGCATATCCCAGGATGTTAATGAGTCCTCTTCCAATTCTGATGCCATGTTCTTCTCCATATACTCAAGTTTCTCAGATTATTTACTTAGCACAGAAATTGAATAAATATGGTGAAATAATACAACTTGGTGCACACCTTTCTTATTTTAAACTATTTGATATTCCCTTGCTGTGTTCTAACAACTGCTTTTTGGTCTATGTTCAGGTTCCTTATGAGCACAATTAAGAGTTCTGGAATATCCATTCTTTTTTAATGTTATCCATAGCTTGCCATGATAGATGCAGTCAAAAACCTTTGCATAGTCAATAAAGCACAAGTAAATACATTTCTTATATTCTCTGCTTTCAGCCAAGATCAGTCTTGTGTGAGCAACAATATCCATCATTCCATGTCCTCTTCTGAATCTAGCTTGAATTACTGACATTTCTTTGTTGATATATTGTTGCAATATATTTAAAATTATTTCCAGCATAATTTTACTTGCATATGATAGTAATGATATTGTTATATGATTTCCACATATTGTTGGGTCACCTCGCTTTGAAATGATCATTAATGTCCACCTATTCTAATTACAAAGAAATGCCAGAAATTCAAGCTAGATTCAGAAGAGGACATGGGATGAGGGATATCTTTGCTCACATAAGACTGGTCTTGGCTGAAAGCAGAGAATATAAGAAATATATTTACTTGTGCTTTATTGACTTTCAAATTTCTTGTCATAGTTGAATGAATGCCTTCAGTGTTTCATCAGTTTCTTGAAGTATTTCAATTTGTATTCCATCAATTCTAGGAGACTTTCTTTTTTTTTTCTCCCATTACCTTCAATGCAGCTTGGACTTCTTACTTTACTACCATTGGTTCTTGATCATATGCTACCTCTTGGAATGATTTTAAATCGATCATTTCTTTTTGTTACAGTGTCTCTGTGTATAGTTTCCATCATCTTCTGACATTTTGTGCATCATTCAATATTGTGGCATTTTGATATTGCAAGTCAACGTTTTAATGTTTTTCTTTAGTTCTTTCTGCTTGTGAAATGCTGAGTGTGTTCTTCCCTTTTGCTTTGCTAAATACAGGTCTTCATATATTTCATTATAATACTTGACTTTGTCTTCTTGACCTGCCCTTTGAAATTTTTGGTTCAATTCTTTCATTTCCTTGTTTCTTCCATTTGTGTTAGCATCTCTTCACTGGATAGCAAGTTTCAGAGTCTCTTGACATCCATTTTACTCTTTTCTTTCTTTCTTATCTTTTTAATGACTTTTGCTTTCTTCCTGTATGATGTTCTTGATGTCATCTCACAACTCTTCTGGTCTATGTTTAGTAGTTTCTAGTGCATCAAATCTTTTCTTGAGATGGTCTCTAAATTCAGGTTGGATAGGAGACCAAGTGATTATGCAACACCAGTGACCATTGCAGTTACTACCTTATGATGTCATGGATTACAGCAAGTCTAGCAGCATTGGCTGTAAAATATAAATGGTGCATTCAAAATCAGGGCCAAGTATGTATAAAATACATGAATCAATAACATGATTTGGTAGCATGGGTCTCTGTCACTTAACTCACTTTTATGAGATCTTTTCAATTAGTAGACAATGGAGAAAATAACTGATTTAGGCAAGGACCAAAGATGAGTTGGCTTGATATAATGATGCTAGTCTGAAAAGGTCTGTTGCTCCATTGAAACTCCTCTGAGGATTTCAAAAGACTGCAATGATGGGAACATCTCCGTATATAAGGCATGAGATAGTTTGCTTTCTCTGAATTACTTGAGATACAGGGAAAGTTTACAATTTATCCTTACAATTGGAAAATTGTTGAGACCTCCAATTCATAGAGGGATCCTATTATAACAGACTCTAGTATGCCTAAGGATCAGCTATATGCCCCAGAAAAAAGTAGGTCAACTTATATTTTTTGGACTTTAGACTTGTCTTTCCATAGCTTAATAATTCCTTCTTTCTTGAGGATCAAAAATAAAACAAAACATAAATTTTAATATATAATTTTCTATGTTCAAAAAGGAGTATGATCTTGCTACCCAGTGTACTGTATTATTAGATAGAGTAGTCTGTTCATTCATGTCCAACCAGAGCAGTCCAGAAGTTTTGTATGCAGACACAGAAAGTCCCAGAATCATATCAACATGAGACTCTTGAAAAACTTTTAATCTTCAGAAAGATATTTCACAGAAAGAGAAACCAACTAACTAGACAGGTCTGAGTGTTTTCAATCAGAAGACAGTTGTCTAAAAGAAAGACCTAATAGTTTGTGATAGTAGTGAAAATTTGCAGTCTGGCAAAGGAGAAATAAAAGATGATGGAAGTGGATTGAAGGACAGTTTAGAAGATTATTCCACAGCATTCTTCTACAAATATCAGCATTTTTAGAGAAATCTACCTGTATAAAGCATTGCCAGTAATCTATATTAAAATTATTCACTTAATTTTTTAATAATAATAGCAGAAATGTATATATTCATTTTCTCTACTATCAAGGCTTTAGCCATAAAATAATCTGATACAATTTCATCTGTTACCAGTAACTAAAATGTTTCTCATACAGCTCTCTGGTTCTAAGTCTCTTACTGTTCCCCAGAAAAATAACACAATATTTATCCAACTGTGTACCCAGTCTACCAACTTGAATGATTTATGGCTCTAGAAGACTGAGTTTCTCAAGAACAGAGATTGTATCTTTACTCATTTTATTTCATGGATTACCAGTTCTCCTTCTAAAAATATGTCTGCTGGTTTATTGCTTCAAATGTCCCCACTTGCTCTTTTTGCATAAAGGTGATAGAGGTTTGATGTTTAAACACAGACATGTTATAGCATACTGAGTCATAAATCTTAAGGAAAAAAATATATCTTAAAGTAAGTATCCAGTAATTTTGTGAGTACATAGACACAGAACACTGGAAATATTTTAGAAAAAGAAAGAGCATTGGTTGTGGAGAAGTTACCTGGAGGAACTCTAGGACTGTTATTAAATAAGAAGGGACAGAAAATCTTAAGAAAAAAAGGACAATAATTAATATTTGAGAAAGTATTATCTGAAATCAGACTTCTCCAAGCCACTTGCCTACTTTATAAAATGGATGGGAGTGATATCTGACCTCCTTTAACTTCACAATAGGAAAAGCGAATTAAACTCAACATCAGTCCAAGGCTGTTTCCTATGAGGCAATGGTCAGACATGCCTCCAACCTCATCCCTCCTTGGTCATTTCTAACACTAACTATCCTTCCCACAGCACTACTTCTCTGTTGGTTCAAGAATCCATTGCAATGGCCACACATAATTCAGACAATACTTAAAATTATGGGTTTATTAAAGAAGTTGTTTCTGTTATTGTTATTAAGTGTATTTGAGTTGATTCTGACCATATATACAGATTTTTGAAGCTGCACCACTTTGCTGAATGGGTTTGTTGCAAGGATGCCTGGATTGGTATTCCATCAATGATGCTCAAGGAAACAGTAACAGCTACTAATTTCTACAGTGA
>NW_006409978.1:0-2294 GCF_000296735.1 Chrysochloris asiatica | reverse complement strand
CTGACTTATCTTGCTCTTTAGTGGCTTGCTTGATTTCTGCCCTGTTAAAGCACCTTTGGTGCTATTGACAAATGCTTAAAGAGCAGACCAGTATAAGCCTTATCCTGAAGGTGTTCAGCTCTAGTTCTGTGGTTCAGCATATCACAGGCTCCCCCAGGTAAGTACCTGGAGGCAGTCTACTTCACAAACAAGATTCCTGCCAGAAGGTACTCAGCTTTACTTGCCCACCATTGTTTCATGCTCTGACACTTGATTCTGCTGTTGCTACTTCTCTGCTGCTCCTCTGGAGTCATGGCTTTCTGTCTATTGGGTTAAGGAGGTTCAGCATGCCCGAAGTTCAGTGTCTAGAGGAAGTGTTCTACTCATGGCTCTTCTTTCTTGTTGCTCATACAATTCCTCCTTCTGCTGCTGAGATGGCTCATTTTTCACCCAGCAGGGTGGCAAAATTAAACAACCCCTGTGTTAGAACTCCAAGTTTTTACAACCACAGTTAACCTTAATAACAATCACTCACAACTGAATCATATAATTCTTTCAGCATCTCCCAACCTTCTCATAGTTCAGAGGTAGGGAACTTTTGTTCTTATAATGGCCATTTGGATATTTATATCATAATTGGAGAGCTATACAAAATTATCACTTAAAAATTAGCCTGGAGTGTTCCAGTTTTTGGCAGCAGAAAAGACAAAGTCAGGTAGGACAGGCTCCTTGAGGGAGGGACTGAAAACCCAGAGAAGTTGCTTTCACGGAACACTGGATCTAGCATAAGGTGCAGGGCACCACTTTCCCTCACACACCAGTGGAAAAATTATGATATAAAGGAAAATACTGCAATTTAGAAATTGCTTGAGACACAGGACTCCCTCTACAGCCACCCCACCCTGGGGGGAGTTCAGAGGGTGGGGCTACAGCCAGACCAGCACAGGGAACCAGCACTAAAAGCAGTGCAGTGACAATTGCAAAAGGAGATGCAGGGGATTCTATGCATTTTTTCCTTTGCTTCCCTGTCACGCCTTCTTTGTCCAGCCTGGATGCCTTCAGGCAGGTGGGTGCACACCCTCCAAAAAAACAAGCCCAGCGTTGAGCCCACAGTTTTTCACATGGCACAGAGAAAAAGCCCTATTGGTCCCAAGGGCAAATTCTTTGGCAGTTGCTTATGACGTCAGCCTCTGGGTCACAGCCCTAAAATTGACTTGTGCAAGACCCTTTACTCCAGTATATCCAGCAAGAAAAAAACAGGCCTGTCAGTCCTGACAGACAAATCATATGATCAATCTGTAAAACCCCAACATAAATGGACGCCACTATCGCGAGAATTACACTATGCACACACAGATACCTAACTAACCTTCAGAGACAAAACTAGTAGACAATCTTTCTCCCATTAAATTCTCAATATCTATCTATTTACCTCTGTGGTGGTGACTAGAATAGGAGTGTAAGTGAGCGGACATGCCCACCTACTGATGGAGGCTTCTATGGTGCACACACACTGCCTGTGTAACAAGGCGACTGGCCAGTCGGCCACAGATTTATTTTTGTTTCAAAGTGGTGTTTTTTGTCTCTGCTTTAATATTGCTTTGCATTTGGTCCTTTTGATCACTCATTTTTCCTGGAGGTGGGAATTTTTTTTTCCCTATGTTACCCAGGAAGAGACAGTAATCATGGCCATATAGCCAAGCTAAACGCATACTCCATAATATTCTACCATTGATACAAGAGCCACTAATAGCTGCTGAGCATTTACACATGAAAAGGGAAGCCTATCTCCCAGTCATATCCACCAGGAGACACTCAGTAAGCTTAATAACACAGCAACAAACAAAAACTTAAGTATTAAAAACACACATAACTATTGGAAATGACCAAAATAACTACAGCAAAATATCTCAAAAGATGTCCAAAAACAGAAAGAATAACTGAGACAAATGAGCTGGAGACAGACAAAGGGTCTCCAGAAGAGGAAAAGCAGGTTTTGGATTTGCCTGTGAAAGAATTCAGAAGAATGATATGGAAACAAATTCAAATGCTCTGAAAAGGGGTGGAGGAAAACAAGGAAGAAGTCCGGAAGGTACTTCAAGAGCAATCAAACAAGATTGATACAACATTGGAAATAAATCAAAACCTGAAAAAAGGGTCTAGATGATTAATAATATAATGTCAAAAATGAACAATACACTGAAAGGGGAAAGGAGCAGAATTGAAGAGATGGAAGCCAGAACCAGCAATCTGGAAGACAAATCTCTCAATACTGCTAAGATAGATGAACAAGCAGAAAAAAAGGATAAAAAAAA
>NW_006409977.1:18072-19947 GCF_000296735.1 Chrysochloris asiatica | reverse complement strand
ACTTTCTGGATTCTCCTGCAAATTCCCCAGCTATAAACCCTCCGAACCTCCAAACATACCTTTATATTAGGATCTATAAGTTTGCTCAAAAACAAACTTCCAGCACTTCCCTGACCAGGCAGCTCAGGTAGGACAGGCTCCAGGGAAAAGGGGCGGAATCACACAAAGGAAACTTCCATCTAGCAGACAGATAGCCTTTGAGCAAACATAAGATCTTATATTTCAACATTCTGAACTCGTTTTTTTAAAAGATCAAATTGCTGAGGAATAACAGGCATTTTGAGATTTTGCCTGTCTGCACGCGGCTCCTGCTCCCGTACCAGCGAGTGCCTCTGCCCCCTGCAGAGCTTGGAGTGCCGGACTAGAGCAACCCCGTTTAGAAGGCTGCATTTCCAGAGGAGGGGAAGCATAAACTAGCAAAGCCGAACAAATAGAGAGGGATATCGGTGCGGATATCAGGAAATTCGGGATACCTATTAGCGTAGTGGTTACGAATCGGGCTGCGAACCTTAAGGTCAGCGGTTCAAAACTACCAGCCGCTCCGTGGGAGAAAGATGAGGCTTTCTACTCCCGTAAAGATTTACACCCTCGGAAACCCTGTACAGGGTCGCTATGGGTCGGACCCGACTCGATGGCACTTAACAACAACAACAATAATGGTACAGAGAGACAGAGAGAGGCATTTTTTATGTCAGTAGATACAGACACCACCTCGCTGCAGCCACTACCCTTCCCCCCGCCTTCCACTGCCTCGGCCTAGACCAGCCCTCTGCCTAGCCGCTTAGGCTCAGGAACGCCCAAGGCACAGGCTCGCCCACTGAGGCCAAGGACCTCCCGAGGCCCAGACACGCCCACTGAGGCCAAGGCCTGCCCCGAGGCCCAACCCACCCACAGACTGGTCACAAAGGCCCAGGCCCAACCAAGGCTCAAATCGCCTACCCGCCTCATGGCCCAGGCAGCCCACCGCCCGGTTGCTGCCAAGGACCAGGGCCCCTGAGGCCCAACCTGCCCTCAGCCCAGTCCCCAAGGCACAGGCCCCCCAAGGCCAAATCTGCCCAACCTACCCACCGAGGCCCAAGCCATCTGATGCCCAGCTGCTGATACCCTGGCCCCCTGAGGCGCAAACTGCCTGCCCAAGGCCCAAACCACCCGCCCAGGTCCCCAGAGGTCCAAACTGCTTGCCCTAGGCTCAACCCACCCGCCCAAGGCCCAAATGGCCCGCCGCCAAGGCCCAGGCCCAACTGAGGCCCAAATTGCCCACCCACCACCCGCCTGCCGCCTATCTCCTGATGATATTACCAATAATTATAATAAAATAAAAATAATCGTGCCCAATAAGAAACAATTATCGAAGCATGTCCAAAAGCAAAAAAGAGCAGCAGATGCAAATGAGCTGGAGACAGACAAAGGCTTCATAAAGGAGGAGGAATGGGTTCTAGATATGCCTGAGAGGGAATTCAGAAGACTGATATGGAAACAAAGTCAAATACTCTGAAAAGGGGTAGCAGAAAATAAGGAAGTAGTAACGAAAGTGCTGCAGGAACACTCTAATAGGATTGATACCACACTGGAAACAATTCAAAACCTGCAAAAAGATGTCTAGGTGATCAATAACAAGATATCAGAAATAGACAACAGGCTGAAAGGTGAGAGGAGCAGACTAGAAGAGATGGAAGCCAGAACTAGTGAGCTGGAAGACAAATCTGTCAATACTGCCAAGATAGAAGAGCAAGCAGCTAAAAGGATAAAACAATCCAAAGAGAGTCTAAGATTCATGTTGGATAACATGAAGAGGAATAATGTAAGAATTATTGGCATTCCGGAACAAGAAGAATCAAAGAAATCCACAGAGAAGATCGTTGAGGAGCTTCTGGA
>NW_006409977.1:15848-16562 GCF_000296735.1 Chrysochloris asiatica | reverse complement strand
TAGGCCACAAAGCAAGCCTCCATAAATTCACAACCATCAAAATTCTACAGAGCATCTTCTCAGACCACAACGCTATAAAACTAGAAATCAACAATCAGAAAACCAAAACAATAAAGACAAATACATGGAAACTGAACAACACTCTGCTGAAAAGCGGCTGGGTAAAAGAAGAAATTAAACGTGAATTCACAAAGTTCCTAGAAACAAACGAGAATGAAAACACAACCTACCAAGATCTTTGGGACACGGCAAAAGCAGTCCTGAGAGGTCAATTTATTGTAATAAATGCACACATCCAAAAAGAGGAAAGAGCCAAAATCAACACATTTAACACATCACCTTCAACAATTAGATGCAGACCAGCAGAGGGAACCTACAGTTACCAAAAGAAGGGAAATAATAAAGATAAGAGCAGAAATAAATGAGATGGAAAACCGAAAAACTATAGAAAGAATCAACAGGACAAGAAGCTGGTTCTTTGAAAGAATTAATAAAATTGACAAACCATTGGCAAAACTAACTAAAGAAAAGAGGGAGAGGACACAAATTAATCGCATTAGAAACCACATAGGTGAAGTTACCACAGAACCAAACGAAATCAAAAAGATAATAACAGAATACTATGAAGAACTGTACTCCAACAAATTTAAAAATTTGGATGAGATGGATACATTTCTAGAAAAACACGACCTACCTAAACTTACTCAGACTGAA
>NW_006409977.1:4449-12880 GCF_000296735.1 Chrysochloris asiatica | reverse complement strand
GTCTTCTGCCTGGAACTGACTGGAATACCTAAAAAGGGGTTACAATATGTCTAGTATAGGGATGACTTGAACATTGGATACCCAAAATGGGGGGAGGGATACAAAGGTAAGAAGTGACTGGCTTACAAGCTTTCAAGAGGGAACCTGGACGACAGGGCGGGGAGGAGGGTGGAGTCTCAAGTGAGTAATATCCAAACTGTCTAGGAAGGGCTGATGAAAAGAAATGCAGATGGGTCTCTTGTGATGCAGGGATGAATAATTGTTATCAGGATGAATTGTGAGGACTGGAAAGGTAAAGGTGGATATTTTATAGCAAGGAGGGATGTGATTAACCTTACAGTCTAGGAGCAAAGGCCCCTGGAACGATCACTGGAGAAGAACAGAAATTGGGACCCCACCCAGAGAAGCAGCTAGGCCTGAGATGGAGAGAGAGAGGATGACATGAAGAGATGGAGTGGCTGAGGACTTGAGATCCAGGGAGGGAAGGGAGCTGTGTGCTGAGGACCGTGGGGGCGGGGGAGGGGAGCCTGCGGGGTATAACCTTTGGTTGGGTGATGATGCATGGACGGGATGGTAACTATGGCAATGAAACGATGTATGATAGAATGAGTGTAAAGCTATGTTCCCTCATGTAAACTATCACACAATAAAAGGGAAAAAAAGAAAAAACAAAAAACTTCCAGGGAGAGCCATAGTAGAATTTTAATATTGGTCTGTTTGATGACATTAATACTAAAAACAGCCTATAGGTGATTCTGAGGTTGTCTATAATGAACACAAACACTTTGTCTTTTGAAATTTTTGCAAAATTGAGAGAACACAACATTTGTCAATTCAACATTTTCCAGAGGTATACTTTAATGAGTCCTGGTGTGCGCTGTGGGTTCATGCACTGGACTGCAAAGGTTCAAACCCCAAGGTTGGCAGTTCAAGGTCACCAGCCACTCCTCAGAAACCCTCTATAGAGTCACTGTTGGTCAGAATGGACTCAACGGTACTTAACAACAACAAGAACAACAACTTTAGTGATGACAATGATATTAATCATGTGGTACACCCTTCACCCAGAAGTGGCCTAGATGTCAGTCTTGAAGCAGAGAATTAGAAGACACTAAAGGGCCAGGACCAGGCAGTGTTTCGTTCTGCTGTGCATAAGGTCGCTATGAGTCGGTACCGACTCAATGGCACCTAACAACAACAACAACATCTTAACTACGAAGGTTTCCATGACTTATAAAGGGTCTCATCATTTGAAGGACTGGAATACAAATGTTTCAATGAACCCCTTTAAAGGGGAGTCTGGTCTTCTCATGAGTTGATGGCAGCCCCAGTACTGATTTGGATCAGTTCACTCAGCCCTGAATCTTGTAATTGGTGGTGGTGGTGGTGGTGATGTGCCGTGGAGTTGGTCCTGACTCATGGCAAACCTGTAATGATTTCCAAGGCTGTAAACTTTTACAGGAGCAGAAACCTCATCTTTCTCCACAGAACAGCTGGTAGTTTCACTGCAAATTTTGAGATTAGCAGCCTGAAGTGTAGCCACTATGCTACCAGAGCTCCTTTTTATTAAATTAGCCAACCACTTGTTGATATCTCTCCCTCTCCTTCATGGTGGTAGAGATTGGTGTGTACTATCTAGTCCGTTCCGACTCATAGCGATCCTGTACAGGGTTTCCGAGGACTTCCAAGGCTGTATATCTTTATGGGAGCAGAAGCTTTCATCTTTCTCCCATGGAACGGCTAGTAGATTTGAATGGCTAACCTTGTAGTTAGCAATCCAGCTCAAAATTCACTACACTACCAGGCTGTCATGATTCAGTAGTCCTCAACCCTGACTCTGCTTCAGAATACTCTGTGGAGATTAACTAAAAACTGCTCTCCTCCCAGACCTAATGAGTTTACAGACGGCAATCACAGCTATCAAAAGAACCACAAGTGATTCCAGTGCACATTTAATTACAATTGAGGGCTTGTATGTGATTTATGCATCACACGGTTTCATGTGGAAAGAAACTTCTTGAAGTTTATATGCTACTGGGTTGACTGAGTTGAAATACTGATGAGAGACCATTTGGCCCAATTACAAGATGTGAACATGAATGGATGATATCTTTTAACTCCTAACCTCCTTTTATCCTCATTCCTCTTAATTATTCTGTACTATCCTGGGTGTTCTACTGTAATCAGAAGGTTCTAGTTCATTCTTACAGCAGTCTCAACAGTGTGCTTTCTTACCAAAGAAAGCTGGGAAATTGTTTTTAGTGGAAGGAGGAGCATTGAGTGGCGTAAATGTCAGAAGCAACAATTATTCTGTGTCCTTGCTCAGCTAAGGGCTGGAGTGAGGGGCAGACTATCCAATAAGCAAGGTAAGCACAGGCTTACTTGTGTTTACTTGCTAATCTATATTTACTTGGTGAACAATTTCACATGGGATTCACCACATCTTTGTGGATACCCCTATTTAAATTATATGGGTTACCTCTTATACTACCTTAAAACACAGTATTTAGAATCTCAGTAAAGAAAGGCACTTTGGGATTTAAATGAATAACAGGGACTTTAACTTAACCCTTAAGTCAAAGCAGAAATTCTGTTAGACTGTCATCACATTCTAATGGTGGGTTAGTGAAATGTCTTTTGATGCTATGTATCAGATATTAAGTCAATCAAAGCAGGAGTAGACAGTGGTTTCAGGGCATCACTCCGATAAGATAATGCTAAAGAGAAGCAGTGAGAAAAGCAATGATATTAATGTCCAAGACTCACCAAGTACTTACTATATGGTAGACCTTGTTCTAAACATTTTATGTACATTTAGCAGTCCTTCTCATTACCATATGGAACTATTATTATTATTACACACATTTTACAGCTGAGGGTTCTAAGACTCAAAAAGTTTAAGACACTTATCTAAGGTCACAGAGCAGGTAAGATTCAGATAAGACTCAAATACAACTCTATCTCACCTCAAAGTTTCCAACTTTATTTCATTTGTTTCTAAAAGACCGTGTTTTTATTTCAGTAAGCAGGGATTCAGAAAACTCATTCAGAGACTTGTAATACTAACAGAAAATGTTTAGCATTAAGGAGTCATCAAACGAGTGCATGGATGGATCAAGTACTAATCCACCCCGAGGCACCAGAAGACAGACCTGGCAATGTGTTGGGGAGATCTATGGAACAGCTCTACTGCTACACACATGGACTCTCCATGAGTTCGAATCCATCCAATGGCAACTAACAAGGGCCCTCAAATTCCCACGTGGTGCAAAGGGCCTCCACTCCGTTACCTAAAAGAAGTCCTGGTGTGGCACTGTAAGGTAAACACTGGACTGCTAACTGCAAGGTCGGTGGTTCAAACCGACCAACCACTCCTTGGAAGCTGTTGGAACTGACTGGAAGGCACTTAACAGCAACAAAAACACCTAAAGCTTGACATTTGAACCCATGCAGCTCGGCCCCAGAAGAAAGGTCTGGTGATATGTTTTTATTAATATCACATCCAAGAGAATCTGATGAAGCCGTTTTACTTGGTAATACATGGGGTCTCCCTGGGTCAAAATCCACCTCATGATGATGGGATTTTTGGAGTCTTGTCACTGGTCAGTCTAAAGCATGGCTCAAAAAAAAAACAAAAAAACAAAACACTATAGCTAGAATCTTCTATTAAATTAAACTCTCGATTATTATTTATTCATTTTCTAAACAGATTCCTACAACTAGCAGCAGCCTTCCTCCTAGCCCTTTTTTTTCTCCCAAATGATAACCTCTCAATTTGAAAGGGAGTATGTTTTTCAAGTCAGCATTTTATGTCAGTCTGAGATTACTTGAATTGTCTTAGTTCTCTAATAAACAGAATTAATAGTACTGGGATGAGCTTCTAACAAATTCCAAACAATATGATTCTCTGTGCTATAACTCTTCTGACAGCTCACTAAAATGGTGCATTTAATGGTTCCATAAATTTGTGTGATGGTAAACAAATGACTAATAAATGTCTGGATATTCAATGAGAACATTCAAATGAACATATTGCAGAAATAAATAAATGGCCATTAAAAGCTTAACAGCAAGTGTGATCCATGTTAGCCCATAGACTGGGGAAATGTGGTGGTTTGGAAAAATGTACAAATGGACAAGTTGTTAATGGCTGTGCTTTCAAAAATGGATGTTTATTCAGCAACATAAATAGGATCTGCCTCCAAAGAGGAAGTCTCTCAACTTCAGGCAATAGCTGTCATGACCTTTATGATGATGGAATAATAGGACCACAATCTCCAGGAAACTCGGCAGTGAGTTGTCGATTCTGCCCCTTTAGTTTCTACAGGCTATATGTTTTTAAAATGATTTTTATCTCTCCAGTGAAACTAATAATGGTAATGAATTTCACTAGAAGTTTAGATAACATTTTATATGAACAAGAATATGCCCCTCTCCCTTGTGCTCATTTAATCAATTTTCCCATCTTAATTCTCTTAGATCTGTGTTGGAAGAAGTGCAGCCAGAGTGCAAATTGGAGGCCAGGATAGCCAGACTTCATCTCTCATACTTAGGACATATTTTTAGGAGGGACCAGTCGCTGGAGAAGGACATCATGTTTGGTAAGCTCAGAGAAAAAGTGGAAGACCCCCAGCGAGATGGGTTGGCAAAGCGGCAGTATCAATGGACTCAAGTGTGGCAACAATTGTGAGGCTGGCCCAGGATCAGGCAGTGTTTCATTCTGTTGTGCATAGTGTCACTATGAGTTGGTACCAACTTGATGGCACCTAACAACAACAACAACAACAACAGCCACTTTTACATCCATGTCCCCTTCAAAACCCAAATTAGGGTCAGGAATTCTCAATGGTCACTCAGATGCATTCCATCACTAAATCCATCTTCTCCTGAATGTATCCCAGTATTTACCTTCCTAGTCAAGGCCAGAAATTCCCTTTCTCTCCAAGCACAGAAACGTTCAATAACTGGAGAAAGATTAAAATCTTAAATGGTTACACTGAAATTAAAGACTTTCTATAGTCTATTTCCTGGTGTGGCACTGTGGGCTAATGTGTCAGACTGCAAAGTCCTTTAAACTGCAGTATCAGTGGTTCAAGCTCACCAGCTGCTCCTTGGAACCCTATACAGGGTCACAATAAGTCTGAACAAGCTGGATGGCACTTAACAACAATAACAACAGGTTGCATGTGACGGACCTAATTCAAAGTGGCTTTAGACAGGAAGGAAGAAAATCAAAAAGGAAGAAAGGAGGGGAGGATGAGAAGTTGGGAAGAAGGAAGGAAGAAAGAGAGATTGAACTGATTTATTTTCTTGTATTACTTCAATGTTGGCCTCAACCAGAGCTCAGTCTCAGGACTTCAACACTCATTTGGATTCCCTTATGCTCCTTCCTTTGACTTAGCTTCATCTGCAGGAAGGCTCTACAAAAACGCAAAAACAAAAACAAAACCAGCTCCACCCTCAAAGCCCATCAATATAACAACCCAGGAGGGGAAAAAAAAAAAAAAATGTGAATGGTTAGTTTCCATCACTAGCCCTTGTTTGGAGACTGGACTGAGATCAGTCCCACTCTAATCAGGGCTGAGTGTGGGAGATGTCAATTCTCCATGGAAACCCTAAAGATATACCAAGATGGGTCACATGAAAACAACAGGCGTCCTTTGTACCTTTCTATCATTCGTTCCTTCCATTTTATTTCATACTTATTCTATAGTCTAGCCAAATGTTATGTATTATATATTTATATGTTATATTGTATTCCACAAATTATGAACATAATCTTGTTGGAATTCGGATCTGTAAAGACGTAATTTGAAATTCAATTTTAACTTGGTGTCCTTTATTTTTACTTGCTAAATCTGGCAATCCTACTCTCTAAGAATATACATAGGTTTTGTTTGTTTTTGTAGTTGTTTCAAATTTATGTGACATGGACAATTTCTTTTCCTCCTACCCGACGTTTCTTGTGAAAAAATGAGGCTGTTTGATCTCATAAAGGTTTACAATCTCACCTCTATTGGTTGCTGTGAGTCAGAATCTACTTGAGGGGCAGTGGGTTTTATTGTGTTTGGGGGGCATAAGCATCCTGCAGGGCTGTTGTATAGAATTTGCTTCAGAAGAAGCTACAGTAACTCATGTTTTAAAATAACCTGATTAAAAAAAAAAGGCGTAGAACTCTGTATGTGTTCTTTTCATTTCTTATGCAGTTTTGTTAGCCTCTAAACATTGGTGTGGAGCTGTAGGGTAATGCACTAGACCACAAGGTCAGTTGGAACTGCAAGGTCAGTGGTTCAAACCCACCAGTCGTTCCATGGAATCCCTATACAGGGTTACTATGAGTTGGAACCAACTCCATGGCACTTAACAACAACAACAACAACAACAAAAATGTGAAGAAAACCATTTCCATTAAAGAAAGAGGCTAAAATGTCTCATAAAAAAATTAAGACTGTAAAAGAGGAAAGAATAAGGAAGAAGTAGTATAGTAGATTATGAATAATCCATCAGTGGCTCCCTGGGAGAAAGATAAGAATTTTTGCTCTCATAATCCTATACAAGGTTGCTATGAGTCAAAGCCAATTCAATGGCACGCAACCACCACCACCACCACTACAAAAACTATAGAATACTTACTACTTGATCTATCCTTTTGTGAATGGCCACGTGGAAACGAAAATAAAGTTCTTTGAAAAAGCAAAATCTTATATACAGAGATAATGAAACTTTTCAAATGACTTTTAACAATTGGAGATATCAACTATTGCTATTCCAAGACTCAGAGGAGGAGGACTTTTTCTGGGTTTCATTAATTTTGTACTTCGGATAATTAGTAACTATTTTCCTTAATAGAAAAAAAATACAAGATCCAAGAGGGCAAGGCTAATGTTTGCCTTGAAAATGATTAGTACAGTCATGGGTATAAAGTTAAATCAAACCAAACTGGTTGCCCTTGAGTTGCTTCCAATTTACAACAACCATATAAAACAAAGTTGAACTGCTCCCATAGACTTCCGAAGGGTGTAAACTTTAAGGAAGCCAACTGCTACATCTTTTTCACTTGAAGAGGTTGTACAGTTCGAACTGCTGACATTTCAGTTAGCAGATGAGCATTTTAACCTCTGTACCACCAGGGCACCTTTGGTAAGAAGTAGGCAAATCTGTCTTGGAAGAAATACAGCCAGACTGAGTGTTAGAAGCAAGGATGGTACATCTTCATCTCACATACTTTGGACATGTTATCAGGAGGTACCAGTCCCAGGAGAAGGACATCATGCTTGGTTACATAGAGGGTCAGTGAAAAAGAAGAAGATCTCCAAGGAGATGGACTGACACAGCTGCTGCAACAATGGCCTCAAACCTAACACTGACTGTGATGATGACACAGAACTGGGCAGAGTTTTGCTCTGTTGTACATAAATGGGGTCACTAGATGAGTTGGAAGCCACTAGACAGCACTTAGCAACAACAGGCACTCAAGAAAAATGTGTTCTATGAATGAATAAAATAGAACTTGAAATGGTTTTCAATAATCGCAGTGTTTCCTACTCTCAGCCTATCTGCTTATAACTGGCATATTCACAGAGAAAACAAAAAGTCATAAACTTTCTCACTGTGATTTTAGTATCTCTCACCAATCCAATAAGATGGATTGGCAAAGTGGCAGCATGCATGGGCTCAAGTGTGGCAACAATTGTGAGGTTGGTCCAGGACTGAGCAGTGTTTTGTTCTCTTGTACATAGGGTCACTATGAGTTGGTACTAACTCAGTGGCACCTAACAAAAATAATTACAACAACACCAATTCTGCTGCCAGGAAATTTTTATTTTCTGGAATACAAAGAATTCTCTCTTACATTTTATAAGTCTAATTCTACAAGTTACTGTAATTGTTATATTTTTCCTTTCTATTGCTTATAGGGTTTTGCTAACTTATTACAATTCATTTATATATATGCACATTTTTGTTGTTGTTGTTAAGTACCGTGGAGTCAGTTCTGACTCATAGTGACCCTGCACAGGGTTTCCGAGGCTGTAAATCTTTGCGGGAGCAGAAAGTTACAGCTGGTAGTTTCAAACTGCTGACCTTGAGGTTCACAGTCTGATTCATAACCACTATGCTACCAGAGCTCCTTTTTTTTTTTTTAGTAGATAGAACTATTTAAATAAATGCCATTACATGATTGAATCAATGCAATTAATTTGTAACCAAAATGTGACTTTGAGTGATACTAATCAAGATTTTTGCTAGTCTATGAATATTAATATTAATCTTACCAATTTTAGTATATAACATAAAATAAAAAAGATCATTGGGGTAATACATTGTTGGAAAAAATTTAAATTATAAGTGTAACCTCAATTAAAAAGACTACAATCAGAGATATTAAGTTTTTTTTATGCCACGTGGAAATCATTTATGCTTTATTAATATC
>NW_006409977.1:0-1169 GCF_000296735.1 Chrysochloris asiatica | reverse complement strand
CTCTCTCCATCTGGAGGGAAGAAGAGTGAAGAAAAATGAAGCTACATGGAAGCAATTTGTCCAGTGGACTAATGGACCACTGGAACATCATCCCCCTGGCCCTGAGACCAGAAGAACTAGATGGTGCTTGCCTACCACTATCAACTGTTCTGAAAGGGACTCCATTGAAGGTCCTGGATAGAGTAGGAGAAAAATGTGGAACAAAACTCAAAAGGTCTGATAGAGACTGATGGAACTCTCATGACTGTTAGTCCTTAGTCACCCTTCAGGTCTGGACTGAACTCACTGATTTTCAGTCAAACAATGGTGATGGTGGTGATGTGCCGTGGAGTTGGTTCTGAGCCATAGCGACCCTGTACAGGGTTTCCAAGGCTGTAAATCTTTACAGGAGCAGAAAGCCTCATCTTTCTCCCACGGAACAGCTGGTAGTTTTGAACTACTGACCTTGCAGTTCGCAGCCCGATTCATAACCACTATGTTACCTAGGCGGGTCTATAAGGAGAACAAACACAATAGGGCGGTATGCACACCTTAGAATAATCAACCATTTGATGTCAAAAAGGCAGCATTTACCCAAGGACAAAGTTCAGAAGGGTTAGGAAAGAAGAAGGATTGGAAATGGGAAACATAGGGAGGAAGTGGAATAAGTTACATTGTGGAGATTGTCGTCAATGGCATGAAAAAAAAAATGTATACAAATTGTTGAATGGAAAACTGATTTGTTCTGTAAACCTTCACCGAGTCACAATAAAAAGGGTAAAAAAAAAAAAAGGAAATGGAAGGCATAAACATCGATATCTTAGGCATTAGTGAGCTGAAATGGACTGGAATTGGCCATTTTGAATCTGATGATCACGTGATTTACTATGCTGGAAATGACTAATTGAAGAGGAATGGTGTTGCATTCATTGTCAAAAAGAACATATCCAGATCAGTCATGAGGTACAACACTGACTGTGATAGGATAATATCCATGTACCTACAGGGAAGCCCAGTTAATACCACTATTATTCAAATTTATACACCAACCACTAAAGCCAGTGAGGATGAAATAGAAGAATTCTACTAACTACTTCAATCTGAAATTGATCAAACATGCAATCAAGATGTATTGATCATTACTGGTGATTGGAATGCAAAGGTTGGAAGCAAAGAGGAAGGATAAATAG
>NW_006409976.1:23258-23715 GCF_000296735.1 Chrysochloris asiatica | reverse complement strand
TATTCAATATTGTGCTGGAAGTCTTAGCAAGAGCTATACGGCAAGACAGGGAAATTAAAGGCATCCAAATTGGCAAAGAGGAAGTGAAACTCTCCTCCCTATTTGCAGACAATATGATCCTATATGTAGAAAACCCCATAGACTCAGTAAAAAGGCTACTAGACCTCATTGGAAGATTCAGCAAAGTGGCAGGGTATATGAACAACATAGAAAAATCAGTTGGATTCCGATATACCAAAAACGACAGTGCTGAAAAGGACATTATGAAAGTAATACCATTTACAATAGCCACCCAAAGCATGAAATATCTTGGAATAAATGTAACCAGAGAAACAAAGATCTTATACAAAGAAAACTACAAAACACTACTGCAAGAAACCAAAATAGACTTACAAAAATGGAAGAATATAAAATGTTCCTGGATAGGAAGACTTAACATTGTGAAAATGTCAATACT
>NW_006409976.1:20468-21052 GCF_000296735.1 Chrysochloris asiatica | reverse complement strand
GGAGAGAAAGGAATAGTCAGAAACATCACACTAGAAGGCTTGTAAGTCTGTCTTCAGCCTTTAACTGATTGGAATACCTGAAATGGGGCTACAGTGTACCCAGTGAATGAGGCTTTCTGCCGAGCCTTTGCAATACATAAAACTATAGGTAGAAACCAGAACCACATCCAGATCACCAAAGATGAGAACTCTCCACTTGAAAGGATGAGCTGATCAGCCTGGAGCGGTGAGAAGAACAAAAGATATGTCTCAAATGAAAGACCTACAGGAAAAATACGAAACAATGGAGGCAGGTGGACTGTTACTACATGCAGAGGAACAAATGGGACACTTCTCTAGGAGACAATGCGGCAGTTGGTCAGGTCCTACCAACGCAGGCCTCCTTCCAAGACTGAGACTCGGTGGAAATGCACACTCAGATTGGTGACTACACACATCACCAATGGGGAGAAGTGGGGTGAAGGCAGCAATGAAGCAGCGAACTAAGCCTTACAATATTCATTGGGCTTCTGTGGACCCGGTTGGGGACCTGGTTGGCAAGCAGTGTGAGGAGACCTGAGGACTCCTGGGCCCAGAGTCAGTGA
>NW_006409976.1:15048-17285 GCF_000296735.1 Chrysochloris asiatica | reverse complement strand
AAAAAAAAAAAAAAAATTTCTAGTCGAGTTCTGATTGTCAAGCCATTGAGCTAGGGTCAGATGGGTACTATCTGCAAGTTTGGGTGTTCTTGTGTGTCTCCCCTCGCTTCATATCAGCTAGCTGCTTCACTGTCAGCTCTAGCCCTCTGTGGCTATGCCCTTATCCATGGACTCAGGTGTCCCCACATCTCACCACACTTTAGACCATCCATCCCCCTTCCTCTTCTCTCTCTCATCTCCAGGTCAACCGTAGTCTATGCAAGTGGTTGAACTCAGCCCATTTCTTCACTGCTGCCTTTCTCCCTCTTCCACTCACAAGTAGATCAATGTGGTCACCGGCAAGCTTACATGCCTGCTCATGTGTTCCCTTTGAGTTTCAGTCTTAGAGGGGGGTTTGTCTTGAAGGGACTTGCCATTACTTATCTTATGGAGCAACCATTTATCATGATGATATTTACAGGTTCAATTGGGAAGATTTTCATATTGCTTATACTGAGATACAATCAACACTGAAGACTGTAGTCTTTGCTCTTCATCAGTATTTCAAGGTTCCTTTGCTTTCAGCAAGCAAGTTTGTGTCTTCTGCACATCACAGGTTGTTAATGAATTCCTCCAATTCTGATGCCACGTTTTTCATATAATCCACCTTCTCACTTTATTTTTTTCAGCATACAAACTGAATATGTATGGTGCAAGGCTACAAACCTGGCACATATCTTTCCTGAGTTTAAACCATTCAGTGTCTCCTTGTTTGTTTTAACAACTCCCTCTTCATCTATGAACAGGTTCTGGAAAAACTGTACTTTGAAACCAAGTGTTCTGGAAAATCCATTCTTTGCGATCCATCCAAAGCTTGTCATGATCCACATGTTGAAAGCCTTTGTGTGGTCAATAAAGTGCTGCTGGTTACTGCACTGGACTGAAAGGTCTGTTTGAACCTCAAGGTCGGTGGTTCAAGCTCAGCAGCCACTTGTTGGAAACCCTATACAGGGTCTCTGTGAATTGGAACTGACTCAACAGCACTTAACAACAACAGCAACAATAAATATCTTTCTGGTATTCTCTGCATTCAGCCAAGATGTCAGCAATGATATCACTTGTTCTAAGTCCTCTTCTGAATCTGTCTTGAATTTCTGGTAACTCCCTGTCAATGTACTGCTGCAATTATTTTTGAACTATCTTCAGCAAAATTTTACCTGTGTGTGATATTAATAATATCGTCAGATGATTTTTGTATTCCACTGGCTTGTCTTTCTTTGGAATGGCACATTATGGATATCTTCCAATCAGTTGGCCAGTAGTTGTCTTCCAAATTTCTTGGCATAGATAAGTGAACACCTCCAGAGCTATGTCAATTAGTTGAAACATCAATTTGTATTCCATCAATTCCTGGAAGCTTGTTTTTTGCCAATGCCTTCAATGTAGCTTGGACTTCTTTCTTAAATACTGTAGGCTCTTGATCATATGGTACCTCTTGAAATGACTGAATATTAACCAATTCTTTTTGATACAGTGATGCTGTGTATTCCTTTCATCTTCTTTTGCTACTTTCTGCACCATTCAGTATTTTGCCCATGTTGTTGTTAAATGTCTTTGAGTCAGTTCTGACTGACAGTGACCCTGTATCACATTTCTAAGGAGTGACTGGTGGATTTGAATCACCAAATTTGAGATGGGTAGCCCAGTGCTGATCCTACAACACCACACCAGGATTCCATTGTTGTTGGCTCCAGCTCACAACAACCCTGTTATATGCTTTCCAAGGAGTGACTGGTAAGTTTGAACTGCCAATCTTGAGGTTAGCAGTCTGATGCTTATCCTACAGACCTACATCATTTTTTAAAAAATGCTTCAACACTTCAACCTTAGACTTCAATTTTTTTTCTTCAGTTTGTTCAGCTTAAGAAATACTGAATGCATTCACCCCCTTTGGTTTTCTAACTCCAGGTCTTTGCCCATTTCATTATAATACTTTGTTTTTCTCAAGCATCCCTTTGAAATTTTCTGTTTAACACTTTTACTTCTTTTCCTTCCATTTGCTTTAGCTTCTCTACATTCAAGAATAAGTATGATACCACAATGTCCCAGAGACATCAATTTTAGCTCACACAAAGAAACAAGAAAGAACATCACAAACAAACAAATGACCAAGATGAATATCAAAAAATGTTTCTGAGAAAGAAAAGGTAATGGAACTAACTTAAAAATAATTTAAAAGAATGATATGTAGACACCTA
>NW_006409976.1:13603-14916 GCF_000296735.1 Chrysochloris asiatica | reverse complement strand
TCGAAGCAATGGAAGCCCAGATCAGTAAGCTTGAAAATAAATCTCTCAATATTCGTTAGCTAGAAGAACAATCAGGGGGAAAAAAAATGAATAAAAAAATCTGAAGAAAGCCTAAGAGTTATGTGGGACACCATGAAGAGATATAATAACTTATGGGTGATCAGAATTCCAGAACAGAAAGGGACAATAAAAAGCATAGAAAAAATTGTCAGAGTTGTGGGAAGAAAACATCACTAATATCGTGACAAGAAGATAAGCATAGAAGAAGCTGAACGAAGCCCAAACAGGACAGATCCCCAAAGAAATTCACCAGGACACATCATAATCAAACTTTCCAAACCAAAGACAAGAAAACAATCCTGAGAGCAGCTCAGGAAAAATGAAATGTTACCCACAAAGGAGACTCAATAAGACTAAGTTCTGATTTCTCAGCATAAGCCATGCAGGTGAGAAGGCTATGGTATGGCATATACAAAATTCTGAAAGAAAAAAAAAAACCTCCAAACCAAAAATCATATAACCAGCAACACTGGCATTCAAATATAACAAGAAAATTAGGACATTTCTAGATAAACAGAAATAAAAGGAAATAGTAAAAATAAGACCAACTTTACAAAAAATACTAAAGGACGCTCTTCAGACTGAACAAACAGCAGACAACATGAGATTAACACACATGACAACACCACCCAGAGCTCAATCCAGATAGAGAAGTATTTAAAGTAAAACAAAACAACCAGACTGAATACAGGGAATCAGACAGAGATAACAATTTATAATGAAGTCAACTACAAAACAAAAAGAAGAAATGGTGTAGATACAGAACTTACAAATGGCATGAAAATCAAGTAGATTTCAAGATAAAACAGATTGTTTTAAATGTGGAAAATGTCTAATAAATTAGAGGGTAACTTCAAAGAAGTTTTTGGGACACAAAAACTAAAATGAAGAAAATCAGATTTAGTAGACATTAACAACAGAAATGAAGAAAATGAAAATAAAAACTACAAACAAAATTAGCACAGCACAGAAAAATTATGTGGAACAAAGAAACCAGCACTATCACACACACACACACAAACCACCCTGAAAAAGAAAGCAATCAATTCATATGTATTGATAATTACACTGAATTTAAATGTACCAGTCAAGAGACAGAGAGAGCAGATTGAATAAGAAAACAAGATCCTTCAATATGCTGTCTACAAGAGGCACATCTTATACACAAAGACAGAAAGAGACTAAAAATCAAAGAATAGAAAAAAATATGTCAAGTTAATGGAAATAAAAAACAAGCAGAAGTGTCAATTTTA
>NW_006409976.1:11121-12079 GCF_000296735.1 Chrysochloris asiatica | reverse complement strand
GAGGAAGAGGAAGGTGACCTCTGCCCAAGAGAGAAGGCAGGAGGCAGAAGAATAGAGAGGAATAAGAAGTCAACAGGAAGGGAGTGGTCTTATATAGGTTCCACAGGAAGGGAGTGGTCTTGTATAGGTTCCACAGGAAGGGAGTGGTCATTGCTGGGGTGATTTAGCTCTGGCCTATCAAAAGCCATGTTGCTCTTTAAACTACTCGCCTGTAGCTTAGGGAGGGGAAACAGAAACCTAAGATTACAAAATGGAGTTGAAGGGAGGGGAGAGGGAAGAACAGGAAGGTACAGTCTAAAATGGCAGGCCTGATTATGACTGACTGATTATTGTAACAAATTCTACCAAACATTCAGAGAAGAGCAGACACCAATTCTACTCAAATTATTCCATAATGTAGAAAAGGATAGAAAATACTCAAATTCATTTTATGAAGCAGAATAATTCTGATAGCAAAGCTTGACAAAGACATCACTAAGATAGAAAACTATAGACCACTATCCCTCATGAAAATAGAGACACAGATTCTCAATAAAATCCTAGCAAATAGAATTCAACAATATTTCAAAAAAACAGTATGTCATGACCAAGTGGAATTCATACCAGGTATACAAGAATGATTCAATATTAGAAAAATAATCAATATAATCCACCACATAAATAAAACAAAGGGAAAAAATCACAGGATCATATTAATTGATGCAGAAAAGGAATTTGTTACAAAGTCCAATCATTCCTGATTAAAACACTCAACAAAGTAGGAATAGAAAGAAAATTCCTCAACATAATTAAGGGCATATATACAAAATCAACAGCCCACATCACCCTCACTGTTGAGAAACTGAAGTTATTCTCCTTGCAAGCAGGAACCAGACAAGGATGCCCTATATCACCACTCCTATTCAATATTGTGCTGGAAGTCCTAGCCAGAGCTTTACGGCAAGAAATGGAAGTTAAA
>NW_006409976.1:8581-10062 GCF_000296735.1 Chrysochloris asiatica | reverse complement strand
TATCATCAGCCATTAGTGAGATGCCATTCAAACAACAATGAGATATCATCTTATTGCAGCATTCATAGCAAAGTTCAAAAACACAGAAAGTAACAAATACTGGTAAGGGTGAGGAGAGATTGGGAACCTTGTAAACTGCTAGTGAGAATGTAAAATGGTGCAACCACTGTGGAAAACAGTATGGCACTTTCTCAAAAAGTTGGAAACAGAAATACCATATGATCCAGTCATACCATATGACTCTACTTAGTATATATCCTCAAGAAATAAGAAACGTGATACGAATGGATATTTGCACACCTATGATGTCCTGGTGTGGTGCTGCAGGCTTGTGTGCTGGACTGCAAAGTTGGTTTGAACTTCAAGGTTGTTGGTTCAATTTCACCAGTGGCTCCTTGAAAACCCTGTACAGGGTTGCTTTGAGTCAGAACTGACTCAACAGCCCTTAACAACAACATCATTCATAATAGTAAAGAGATGGAGACAGCCAAAATGACCATCAACAGAAGAGTGGTTAAACAAACTTTGGTACATACACAATGGAATATTTCAAAACAATGAAGAAAAATGAAGAATCTGTAAAACACCTCACAACATGGATAAATCTGAAGGACATTATGCTGAGTGAAATCAGTCAGTCACAAAAGGATAAATATTACACGAGACCAATGTTGTATAAAGTTAAGAGACTATTATCTTGCTAAATGAAACATTCTATGATAGTTACAGGGCAGGTGGGGGTGGCAGCTTGGAAAGAAACAAAGCAGATGCAGGTAAATACAGTTAACTGATACATGCAGCGGATTGCAATCATTGTAATGACATGAAGTATATACTATATTGAATGTGGGACTGGTGATCTGTTCTGTAAACCTTCACTCAAATCAAATTAAGATTAAAAAAAGAGAGAGAGAGAGAGAGAGCAAGCAGTCCTTCTGACATCCATTTTGTCTTTTCTTTATTTCTTGTCTTTTTACTAACATTTTGCTTTCTCCCTGTCTGATGTTCTTTATGTCATCCCACAACTTTTTGGTCATTAGTGTCTAATGCATCACATCTGTTCTTGAGATGGTCTCTAAATTTAAGTGGGATATGTTGCTGTGATTTAGTACCATCAAGTCAATTCTGATTCATAATGACCCTGTATAGGGTTTCTGAGGAGCAGCGAGTGGGTTTGAACTGCTGACCTTGTGGTTCAAAGTCCAGAGCTGATCTTACAGGACCACACCAGGAAGCCATATTTTGATTTTTGTGGACTTATTTAACTTTTCTCCAGCTTTAGCCTGAACTTGTATATGAGCAATTGATGGTCTGCTTCACTATTTGCCCCTGGCCTTGTTTTGACAGACAACACTGAGCTTTTCATCATCTCTTCTTATAAATGTAGTCATTTTGATTCTTATGTATTCCATCTGGTGAGATCCATATGTATAGTTAACAATTATGTTGTTGAAAAAAGGTATTTACAATGAATGAGTAAT
>NW_006409976.1:5360-7514 GCF_000296735.1 Chrysochloris asiatica | reverse complement strand
ATGGGTGGCACTGCTGTAATTTAAAATGTCATTGTTTAGTGTTGTCAAGTCTGTTCCAATTCATAACAACCCTGCCCTGTCTAGGGTTTCCAAGGGTGACTGATGAGCTTGAACTGCAAACTTTGTGGTTCAAACACAAAGTCCTGATGTGGCACTGTAGGTTAATGCACTGAACTGCAAAGTTCAGTGAGAAGGGTTAGTAACAAGTTTTTTTCTCATTTAATTTACAGTAACTACACTTAATATTTACATACACATTGTAAGGCCAGGAAAAGCGAACCCATGGTACTGGAGTACCAGTTGGGAGACCTCTGTTCATGGTTTGGTCCTACTACTTTGTTATTTTGAAAGGCCAGAATCCCTGTGAGCACTGAGAAAGGCCAGACTGCCAGCCATCTACTCTGCTGTGATGTGACTGCCTGCTCCACACTCATAGTGTTTGGGTTTCTCCATGTGTGATGGAGTCACCTTTGAGGCCTGGATGCACCTCAGAAGACCCATCAGCAGTGACTAGATAGGGGCTGAACTTAAATGGCCAAAACATGCCAAATCCATCATGGTATCATCACAGATGTGACCAGTCTTTCTTATTCTTCCAACACATAGTGCCAAAAAGGGAAAAGGAGAAAATAAAGCCTTACTTCATTTTACTTGCCATTTGTTTTAAGAAATGTTTGATGCATTTTTCAGGAAATAGTCAAAAGCAAGGTTGCAAAATATCTGCTCTTTCGATAGAAAGTTAGGTACAGTATGTAACACTGTGGGAACTCCACTGCCTCTTTGTGAACCATGGAACCCAAAATGTGTGAAAGAATTTGATGTTTTCAGCAAGAGAAAGAAAATATAGTCTCAATTAAATGTTCCAAACATACCTAAAAAAACAAAACAAAAACAAAACAAAACCCACCACAATGCCACATCAGGACTCCAAACAGTATTTAAAATGCTGGTGGCATATTTTCCAACATTATAGCAACACAGAAGCTACTAAAGTACAACAAACTGACAAATGAGTAGTGGGATCTCATGGGTGGTGGCAGTATAAAGATTGATCCTAGAGTAGGTCTACGTGGCCCAGAAATGGTCAGCTCCCAGTTCACATATGAAACGCCATCATTAGCTGGGAGTAGTTTAAGGAGATCTTGGCCTTACTGTGAAGTGCATTTTCCTAGCTATCTACTGGCATATGCCTTCCATGGACTAATGAAAGACTGAAGTATGGTATACTGTTGGCTCTACCCTTTTGAATTTTCTCTTTCTTCAATAAAATATATTCCTTAAACTTCATTATGAGACCTTATAGAATTGGTCCTGGAACTTGGAGCATAATAATGTAGTTAACCCAAGTTTAAAAGCCATTATTCCACATTATCCTGGCATCTAGAGACCACAGAAGTGTTTCTGGGACGGTGTAGAAGAATCACAATGCATGCTTGTGCCTATAGTAAGTGAAGTCCTCACTTTAAGAAGAGTCTTACAGCTCTTAGAAGGTGCTCCTCAGTATATGTTGATGGAGTTGAATAATATTTTTATGATTTCAGCAGTCACACAGATGGACAGCTTCAGTGTAGTAGCATTTATTTAAGTACAGTATGCACAGAATTTAAAAGAATGTTTGCACTTTAGTGAGAAAGGCAGTGTTGTTCATGGTCTCTATGGACATAAGTAGATCAGGCTTCAGAGTGTTATAATTACAAAATCACTATGAAATACCACTCCATATTTACTAGAATGAATTTGGAGTCCTGGTGTGGTGCTGTTAGAATAAGCACTGGGTCAAAATGTCATTCTGAACCTCAAGGTCAGTGGTTCAAACTCACTAGTCACTCCTTGGAACTCTATACAGGGTCGCTATGAGTTAGAACTGACTCTATAACACCTAACAACAACAGCTCACTAGGATAGCTATTATCAGAAAAACAAGGAAACAAGTGTTAGCAGGAAATGTGGAGAAGTGGGAAAACTCATGTATTGCTGGTGGGATTATAAAATATATAGCTGCTGTGAAAAACAGTGGTTCATCAAAAAGTAAAACATGTATTTACCATGTTGTTGTTAAGTGTGGTTGTCAGGCCACTGCTTATCCCATAGCACCACACCAGAACTCCATATGACCCAGCAATTCCACTAGGTATGAACCCAGAAGACTTAAAA
>NW_006409976.1:0-460 GCF_000296735.1 Chrysochloris asiatica | reverse complement strand
ATGGGTGGCACTGCTGTAATTTAAAATGTCATTGTTTAGTGTTGTCAAGTCTGTTCCAATTCATAACAACCCTGCCCTGTCTAGGGTTTCCAAGGAGTGACTGATGAGCTTGAACTGCAAACTTTGTGGTTCAAACACAAAGTCCTGATGTGGCACTGTGAGTTAATGCACTGAACTGCAAAGTTCAGTGAGAAGGGTTAGTAACAAGTTTTTTTCTCATTTAATTTATAGTAACTACACTTAATATTTACATACACATTGAAAGGCCAGCAAAAGTGAACCCATGGTACTGGAGTACCAGTTGGGAGGCCTCTGTTCATGGTTTGGTCCTACTACTTTGTTATTTTGAAAGGCCAGCATCCCTGTGAACACTGAGAAAGGCCAGGCTGCCAGCCATCTACTCTGCTGTGATGCGACTGCCTGCTCCACACTCATAGTGTTTGGGTTTCTCCATGTGTGA
>NW_006409975.1:18160-19123 GCF_000296735.1 Chrysochloris asiatica | reverse complement strand
CTTTCTTAATTTTAAACCATTCAGTGTTACCATGTTCTGTTTGAACAACTGCCTCTCGGTCCATGTAAAAATTCCTCATGAGCACAATTAAGAGTTCCAGAATACTCATACTTCACTATGTTGTCCATAATTTATCATGATGTATACAATCGAAAGCCTTTGTGTAGTCAATAAAGCATAGGTAAACATCTTTCTGGTATTCTCTGCTTTCAGCCAAGATCCATCAGACATCAGCAATAATATCCCTCATTCCACATCCTCTTCTGAATCCAGCTTGAACCACTGGAAATGCTCTGTCAATGTATGCTTGCAGCCATTTCTGTACTATCTTTAGTAAAACTTTACTCATGTGGGATATCAAAGAAATTGTCCAATGATTTCCACATTCCATTGGATCACCTCTCTTTGGAATGGGCACAAAGACAGATCTTTTCCAATCAGTTAGCCAGATGGTTGTCTTCCAAATTTCTTGGTATAGATGAGTGAGTGCTTCCAATGCCACCTCACTTCTTTGAATGATTTTAATTTTTATTCCATCAATTCCTGGTGCCTTGTTCTTTGCCAATTTCTTCAATACACCTTCGACTTCTTCCTTCAGTAGCATTAGCTCTTGATCATACGCTACCTCTTGAAATGATTGAACAGCAACCATTTCCTTTTGGTACAATGACTCTGTGTATTTTTTCCATCTTCTTTTGATGCTTTCTGCATCATTCAACAATTTGCCCAAGAATCCTTCAATAATGAAAGTCGAGGCTTGAATTTTTCTTCAGTTCCCCCAATTTGAGAAATGCTAAGTATGTTTTTCCTTTTTGGTTTTCTGACTCCAGATCTTGCACATTTTGTTATAATATTTGACTTTGTCTTCTCGATCTGACCTTTGAAATTTTCTGTTCAACTCTTGTACCTCCTCATTTCTTCCATTTGCTTTAACATCTCTATGCTGGAGAGCAAGTTTCAGTG
>NW_006409975.1:15097-16775 GCF_000296735.1 Chrysochloris asiatica | reverse complement strand
GGGACTAGATATTCAGAAGTAATTTGTCCTAGTCTGTCTTTGTCTGGAAGCTCATCTGAAACCTGTCCACCATGGGTGACCCTGCTGGTATTTAAAATACCCATGGCATAGCTTCCAGAATCACAGCAACTCACAAGCCACCACAGTACGACAAACTGACAGACAAGTGGTGGAACCATTTTAAGTGGTAGCATATAATCAAGAGCCAGTGGCACTGAAGGAAGAAGTCCACACTACAATGAAGGCATTAGCAAAGTGCATGGCTATGGGAATTGATGGAATACAAATTGAAATCTTTCAACAAACTGATGCAGCATTGAGAAACTCACTCATCTAGCCAAGAAATTTGGAAGGTAACTACCTTGCCAACTGATTGTAAGAAGTCCATATTTGTGCCCATTCCAAAGATAGGTGAATCAATACAATATAGAAATCATTGGACAAAATCATTAATATCAAATACAAATAAAACTTGCTAAAGATAATTCAAAAATGACTGCAACAGTCATTAACAGAGAACTGGCAGCATTTCAAGCCAAATTCAGACAAGGACAGAGAACAAAGGATATTTTTGCTGATGTCAGATGGGTCATGGCTGAAAGCAGAGAACACCAGAAAAATGTTTACCTGTGCTTTACTGACTATGCAAAGGCTTTAATTGTGTATATCATGACAAACTATGGACAACATTGTGGAGAATGAGAATTCCAAAATACTTGGGTGTACTCATGGAGAGCATGCACATAAACCTCTTGGTTTATGTGCATGCTCTCCATGAGTACACCCAAACAGAGCAAGGGGATACTGAATGGTTTCAAATTAGGAAAGGTGTCAGCCAGGGTTGTATTATTTCACTATACTTATTCAATCTCTATGCTAAGCACATAAACCAAGAAACTGGATTACATGAAGAAGAACGTGATGGTATCAGGACTGGAGGAAGACTTGTGAACAACCTGCAATATGCATATGATACGAACTTGCTTGATGAAAGTGAAAAGGACTTAAAATACTTACTAATGGAGATAAAAGACCAAGGCCTTCAGAATGCATTGCACCTTAACATAAAGAAAACAAAAATCCTCACCACTAGACCAATGAATAACATCACAATAAATGGAGAAATGGTTGAAGTATCAAAGACTTCATTTTGCTTGAATCAATACTCATGGAAGCAGCAGTCAAAAAATCAATCAAAAGAATACATATTGCATTCAGCAAATCTGCTACACAAACCTCTTTAAAGTGTTTAAGAGTAAAGATGTCAGTTTGAGCACTAAGGTTGCCCTGACCCAAGCCATGGTATTTTCAGTAGCCTCATATGTATGTGAAAGTTGTACAGTGAATAAGGAAAACCATAGAAAAACTGATGCATTTGAATTATGTTGTTGGCAAAAAATACTGAAAGTACGTACCATCTACTGCCAGAAGAACAAACAAATCTATATTGGATTTATTACAACCAAAATGCTCCTTAGAAGCCAGGATGGCAAGACTTCATCTCTCGTACTTAGTACATATTATATCAGAGGGGATCCATCCCTGGAGAAGGATATCATGCTTGGTAAAGTGTTGAGTCAGTGGAAAAGAGGAAAACTCACACCCCCAAAGACATGGATCTTTTGCGGCAGTTATGGGCTCGTAACAACAGTTGTGAGAATGACACAGGATTGGGCAA
>NW_006409975.1:12875-14212 GCF_000296735.1 Chrysochloris asiatica | reverse complement strand
ACTCCTGAGCCCATAGACACTGCCCTAGCCAAGGAGGGCTAGAGCTGAGAGTGAAGTGTCCAGCTGATATGATGTGGGGGGAGACAAACAAGAACATCCAAACTTGCAGATAGTACTCATTTGACCTAGCTTCCATGGCTTGATGATCAGAACTCAACTAGAGGAATATAAATAATTTGATAAAGGAAGCAAGTGTACATTGCTATAATTTGATGAACTTGGCCTATACTTACGGATATGTTGTTGTTGTTGTTGTTATGTGCCGTGTTGGTTCCAACTCATAGCGACCCTGTACAGGGTTTCCGAGGCTGTAAATCTTTACGGGAGCAGAAAGCCTCATCTTTCTCCCGCAGAATAGCTGGTAGTTTTGAACTGCTTACCTTGCAGTTTGCTGCCCAATTTATAACCACTACACTAGCTCCTTACTTATGGATATAATAGCTCAAATACCAACCAAGAGGGAAGGAGTCTTCACATCAAGGATCAAACTTATCCCCTCTGTACATAGGGTTGCTAGGGATGGACAACATAGACATTGGTTATCACCTAAAATGGGGGTGGGGGTGCTATAAAAGCACAAAATTTTACAAGTTTTCAAGAGGGAGTTTAGATTCAGAATTGGTGAGGGAAGGTAGAATCCCCAATGAATAGTTTTCATCTTGTCTAGATGGGTCTGGAGAAAGGAGGTGGAGGTAAGATTCTTATGATTCAAAAGTGAGTAATTGTTATCATGACTAATTGCAATTGTCACAACTATAAAGGTAGAAGTTGTATAACAAAAAGGGGGAGTAGTTAATCTTACATTCAAGGAACAGAGGACCCTAGAACCATCAAGAGAGAAGAGCATGAGCAGAATATGGTACCTTAACCAGAGAAGCAGTGACACCAGAAATGGAGGCAGAGGTGATGGTATGGAGAGATAGAGCAGCTGAGGACTCTAAACTCATGGAAAGAGAAAGGCTGTGTGCTAGCAGCCTGGAAGCTGGATTGCAGAATGTGTCCTTCACTTGCTTAAATGATTATATATTCCTGCGTGTTTTTGTGTACATCAAAAAAAGGGGGGGGGGAATAGAAGCAAATACTGTTAATGATGATGCATAGAAGGGATTGTAATCTTTGCAATGAAACAAAATATGATAGATTCAGTGCAAAAACTGGTGTTCTTCCATGTAGACTATCATTCAATTCACAATAAAAGCTTTAAAAAAAAAAAAAAGAATACACACCAAACTAATAGCTAGGTTACTTTGCAGGGCTTGCATAAAGGTGGGGAAACTAGTCACAATTTTGTTTATAACCTTTATACTGTTTAACAGGTTGCTGGGTGGCACAAAGGA
>NW_006409975.1:6567-11925 GCF_000296735.1 Chrysochloris asiatica | reverse complement strand
GACTCCTATATAAGAGTAAGAAATATCTAATAATGTTTACTGAAACAGTCATAGAAATATAAAAGAAAATAATCTAATGGGAGAGGGAGATATTAGAAGAACTCGGTTCTGGTCACACGTGGGATCTTTACAAAGTTGTGTCCCATTCCTAGACCTCAATTTTCGTCCATTTTATTTAGAACATGATTCCTTATACCTTCTAGTTCTTAAAGTGTATAAATGTCAGTCACTGTATTTATCTTGCATTCTCTCCAAAAATCTATCTATGAATGAGAACTGTCTCTCACTTCCAGAGAGACTATTGATCTGGAAGCAAAGGGACAGGTGAGGTATCTTCTCACAATTTAAGGATGTCTTGATTTTAAATCTGTCTTGAGAAAATATTTAAAGAAACGTATCTATTTGTCTATGGCTATTACGGCAATCAGGGCTTCAAAGGAGCTCTGGTAGCATAGTGGTTACGAATCGGGCTGCTAATCTCAAGGTCGGTAGTTCGAAACTACCAGCTGTTCTGCGGGAGAAAGATGAGGCTTTATGCTCCGGTAAAGATCTGTAGCTACGGAAATCCTGTGCAGGTTCGCTATGAGTCAGAACCGACTCCACGGTACTTAACAACAACAACAACATCAGGTTTCCAAGGGGCCCTGGTAGTTCTGTAGATTAAGCACAGGACTGCTAACCATAAGGTGTGCAGTTCAAAGCCACCAGCCACTTTGTTTCTGTTAAGTGCCGTCGAGTCACAGCGATCCTGTATAGGGTTTCCGAGGAGGGCCTGGTGAGCTTGAACAGCCGACCTTGCGGTCCAGTGTATTCACCTACAGCGCCCCCCTCCCCACTCCCCAGGACTCCACACCAGCCGCTATGAGGGGAAAATAGGAGGCTGTCTGCTCTGCTGTGTATGAATTGTAACCGACTCGATGACAGTCTGTTGGGTTTTTTTGTATCAAAGGTCTCCACTCCAAATAACTTAAATTTCCATTTGGACCATGGTTCCCTTCACACCCTCGTTTGGTCACAAATGAACTACAAAACTAGTCTGGCCTCCTCACTCTCCCACAGGTATGATTTGGTCCGAATGCAAAGAAATCTGGGAAGAGGGGCCCCGGGAATACGTGCTGCATCTATGGAACCTGCTGGATTTCGGAATGCTGTCCATCTTCGTGGCCTCCTTCACCGCCAGGTTAATGGCCTTCCTGAAGGCCAGTGAAGCGCAGCTGTATGTGGACCAGCATGTACAGGACAACTCGCTGAACAACGTTTCGCTTCCACCGGAAGTGGCGTACTTCACCTACGGTGAGTCTGAGGATACCCCACCCTACCCCTGATGATTGTGATTTGAGACGTGGCTGTGGCCTGTCCCTGACTGTGGCAGGTCCAACAGCAGTTGATTATCATGTCTTCCTGTGCTGCCACTCCATGAAAGTCCTGTTCCCTCCAATAAAACCAGCTGAATAAAACAGCCATCAGTGATTATAAGAAACAGATCATTTTGTACTAGGACGGATACATTTATTTTGGAAAAGCTCTTAGGAGGACTTTCAAGATATTGTTATTAGTTATACTTAGGTACCAACGAGTCAGACCTGACTCATAAAAACCCTAGGCACCACAGAACGAAACACTGCCCAGTGCTACACCACCCATATAATTGTTACGTTTGAGCCCATTATTGCTGCATGTGTTCATCTCATTGAGGGTCTTCCTCTTCTATGTTGACCTTCACTTTGGACATGCTCCTTCTTGAGAGCATGTCCAGAGTATGAAAAGAGGAAATCTTGCCATCATCAATTCTAAGGAGCAAACCTGTCATAGTTCTTCCAAAACACACTTGTTTGTACTTTTGGCAATCCATGGTGCTTTCAATATTCTTCACCAACACCATAACTCAAATGCATCACCTCTTCTATGGACTTCCTTAGTCCTTGTCCATCTTTTGCATGCATGTGAGGCTATTGAAAATACCATGGCTTAATTCTCAAACTGACATCTTTGCTCTTGAATACTTCAAAGAGGTCTCATGCAGCAGATTTGCCTACTGCAATACTTCCTTTCTTGACTGCTGCTTCACTGAGCAGTGATTGTGTTTCCAAACAAAATGAAATGATGCACAACTTCAATTTTTTCACATTTTGTCATGATGTTATTTATTGGTACAGTTGTGAGGATTTGGGTGGTTTTGGTTTTGGTTTTTACGCTGAAGTGCAATCCATACTGAAGGCTGCAGTCTTTGATCTTCATCAGTATTTCAAGTCCTCTTAACTTCCAGCAAACAAGGTTGTATTATATACATGTTGCAGGTTATTAATGAGTCTTCCTCCAATCCTGATGCCACATTCTTCTTCATATAATACAACTTCTTGATTCTTCACTCTGCATACAGATTGAATAAGTATGGTGAAAGGATACAGCCCTGGCACACATTTTTCCTGATTTTAAGCCATTCAGTATCCCCTTGTTCTGTTCAAATAACTGCCTTAGTCTATTACAGGGAGTCCTGGTGTGGCGCTGTGGTTTAATGCACCAGACTGCAAAGCCATTTGAACTACAAGGTTGGTGGTTCAAGCTCACCAGTCAGTCCTTGGAAACCCTATACAGGGTCACTATGGGTCAGAACCAACTCAACGGCATTTAAAAACAACAACAGCTTATTACATGTTCATCATAAGCACAGTCAAGTATTCTGGAATCCACCTCATTCAGAATATTATCCATAATTTATTTTCATCCACACAGTCAAATGCCTTTGAATAGAAAATAAAGCACAAGAAAATATCTTTCTGGTATTCTCTGCTTCCAGCCAAGATCCACCTGACTTCAGTAATACCCCTAACCCCATGTCCTCTTCTGAATCTGGCTTGAATTTCTGGTAGCTCCCTGGATGTACTGCTGCAACCATTTTTAAACTGTCTTCAGCGGAATTTTATTTGCATGTGATATTAAGAATATTTACTGTTCAATGATTTCCATATTCCATTAGGTCACCTTTCTTTAGAATAGGCACAAATATGGATCTCTTCCAATCAGTTGGCCAGGTAGCAGTCTTCCAAATTTCTTGGCAAAAATGAGTGAGCACCACCAGCACTGCATCAGTTTAATGTTTCCATTTGTATTCTGTCAGTTCCTGGAGCATTGTTTTTTTTTACCAATACCTTCAATGCAGTTTGAACTTCTTAGTTTAATACCAGTGGTTCTTGATTATATGCTACCTCTTGAAATGTTTGAATATTGACCAATTCTTAGTACAGTGACTCTGTGTATTCTTTCTTTCTTCTTTTGATGCTTCCTGCATCATTCAATATTTTGCCCATAAAATGTTGCCTTCCGTATTGCAACCTGAGACATGGTGTTGTTGTTTTTTTCTTCTTTAGTTCTTTCAGCTTGAGAAATGCTGAACATGATCTTCCCTTTTAGTTTTCTAACTCCAGGTCTTTCCACATTTCATTATAATACTTGACTGTCTTTTTGAACTGCTCTTTGAAATTTTCTGTTCATCATTTCTTTCTGTTGCTTTAGCTTCCCTACATTTAAGATCAAGTTTCGAAGTCTCTTCTGACATTTATTTTGGTCTTTTCTTTCTTTTCTGTTTTTTTAGTGACCTTTTGCTTTATTCTTGTATTATGTTCTTAATGTCATTCCATACCTCCTCTGGTCTTCTGTCATTAGTTTCCAATGCACCAATTCTGTTCTGGAGATGATCTCTAAATTCAGGTGGTATGTGTTCAAGGTCAGATTTTGGCTCTTGTGGACATATTTTACTTTTCATCAGCTTCAGCCTGAACTTGAATATAATCAGTTGATGGACTATCCCACAGTCAACCCCTGTCCTTGTTTTTTAAATTAAAAAAAGCTTTTATTTTGAATTGAGTGATCATTTACATGGGAGAACTTAAGTTTTGCACTCAACTTATATTTTGTTTCTTTGCAATGATTTCAATCCCTTCTATGTAATATCATTTAGCAGTATTTTCTTCTATTCTCTGTTTTTTTGTTCTGTTTTGTTTTTGATGTACATAAGACATGCAGGAATATATCTTCATTTAAACAAATATATCTTCATTTAAACATTCTGCAATCCAGTCTCCTGGCCACCTGGCCTTGTTTTACCTGATGAAATTGAGCTGTTTCATCATCTCTTCCAGCATATGTACTCAATTTCATTTTTGTGTATCCCATCTGGTGAGACCCATGAGTATAAGTGCCATTGTTTTTTGGAGAAAAAAATTATTTGGAATGAATTAGTGTTTGGTCTTGCAAAATTCTATCATGCCATTTCCAGCATCATTTCTATCACCAAGGCCATATTTTTCAACAACCGATCCTTCCTCTTTATTTCCAACTTTTGCATTCTCTTGCTGCTGTTGAGTGCCATCGAGTCAGTTCCAACTCATAGTGGCCACTATGTAGGGTTTCTGAGGAGTAACTGATGGGTTTGAACCACCAACCTTGTGGTTAGCAGTCCAGTGCTTATCCTATAGCACCACACCGGGACTCTATAAAATGGAGTCATTATCAATGCATCTTGATTGCATGTTTGATTAATTTCGAATTGCAGAAGTTGGTAGAATTCTTCAATTTCATCATTTTAGGCTTAGTGGTTGGTGCCTACATTTGAATAATAGTGGTATTGAGTGGTCTTTCTTATGGGCATTATTCTATGGGTGTTATTCTATCATAGCCAGTATTGTACCTTAAGATAGATCTTGAAATGTTCTTTTTGATGATGGATGAGGTGCTATTCCTTTTCAATTTGTCATTCCCAGCATAATAAACCATAGGATTGTTGGATTCAAAATAGCCAATGCCTGTTCATTTCAGCTCACTAATACCTTCGATATCAATCTTTATGTATTCCATTTTATTTTTTAAACCTTCCAATTTATCTAGATTCAGATTTCATATACTCCATATTCTGATTATTAATGGATGTTTCAGCTCATTTTTCTCTCATTTTAGTTGTGCCCCATCAGCAAATGAAGGTCCCAAAAACTTTGCTCCATTCATTTAATCATTGTCTACTCTACTTTGAGGAGGCAGCTCTTCCCCAACTGTATTTTGAGTGCCTTCCAACCTGAGGGGTTCATTTTGAGGCACTATATCTGACAATGTTCTAGTGCTAGTCATAAAGTTTTCAGTGTCTAACCACTTAGAAGTGGTCTGCCTCTCCTTCTTCCTAATCTGTCTTAGTCTGGAAGCTCTGCTGAAACCTGGTCCCCATAAATGACCTTGTTGTTGTTCAGTGTCATCAAGTTAATTCTGACTCATAGCAATCCTGTACAGACTTTACAAGGAACAACTGGTGAGTTTGAACTGACAACTTTGAAGTTATCAGTCTGGTGCTTTTCCTATAATGCCATACCA
>NW_006409975.1:1863-5229 GCF_000296735.1 Chrysochloris asiatica | reverse complement strand
TCAAAAGCACTTAACAACAACAACAAGAATATATATATCAAAAAGTTTATGGAAAAATGGAGTTAAAAGATAATGAAATTTTTCCACAAACTTTTTGAGGTCTCCTCTTATATCTCACCACAGATGTGGACCAAGCAGTAGTAGGGGATGAATTTCCTTTTTATATTGGTTCTCTGTGTTTTGTGTAAAAAGAAGATCTGCTTTCCCAGTTCTAAAGCCCTTTTCTTATGGCAAGATAGGTTTTTGAAGATGCTTTCATTCTTGGAAATCTCAAAGCCATACATTTGAGGTAGCAGATCAAAACTTTAGGAATAATAATTTGCTGTTGTTATTAAATGCTGTTGAGTCCATTCCAACTAATAGCAACCCTGTATAGGGATTACGAGGACAGGATGGTGAGTTTGAGCCACCAGCCTTGCAGTTAGCAGTCCAGTGCTTATCCTATAGCAACACACCAGATCTCCAGAAATTAAATAGTAGTTATTTTTTTTTAAATGCTTTGAAGTCAATTCTGACTCATGATGGCCCCATGTGTTACAGAGTAGAACTAGTCCATAGGATCTTCTTGGCTGTACCAGCCACTCCTTGGAAACCCTAAACATAATCACTATGAGTCAGAATGGACTCAGCAGCATTTAACAACAACAACAATCTTTACAAAGCCGAGTGCTAGTCTTTTCTTCCACAACTACACTGGGTAGGTTAGCAGTCAAGCAAATCACTTGACTTTAATAATTGTTGTTAGGTGCCATTGAGTTAGTTCTGACTCATAGTGATCTTATGCACAACAGACTGACACACTACCTGGTCCTGAGCCACCTCACAATTGTTGGTACACTTTAGCTCATTGCTGCTACCACTGTGCTAATCCATCTCATTGAGGGTCTACCTCTTTTTTGCTGAGCCTTTACTTTACCTACCATGTAAAGTGGATTGGTCCCTCACTGGAGAACATGTGAGAAGTATGACAGACACAAAGTGTCACCATCCTGGCTTCTGAGGGGAATTCTTGCTGTACTTCTTCCAATACAGCTTTGTTTGTCTAGTAGTCCATGATACTTTTACTATTCTCCAACACAATAACTCAAACACATCAATTCTTCTATGGTCTTTCTTATACATTGTCCAATTTCCACATACATATGAAGCTATTGAAAATACCATGGCTTGGGTCAGGCATGCCTTAGTCCTCAAATTGACAGCTTTACATTTGAACACATTAAAGAGATCTTGTGCGACTTGCATAATGCAAATATGTCATTTGATTTCTTGACTGCTGTTTCCATGAGTGTTGATAGTGGATTTGAGTAAAATGAAGTCTGACAATGGCAATCTCTTCTCCATTTATCCTGACGTTATTTATTAGCCCAGTGGTGTGGATTTTTGTTTTCTTTACATTGAGATGCAACCTACATCCAAGGCCATGGTCTTAGATTTTCATCAGTAAGTATTATAAGACTACTTTGCTTTCAGCAAGCAAGGTTTTATCATCTGCATATTGCAGGTTGTTAATGAGTTTTCCTCAATCCTGATGCCATGTTTTCTTCATATAATCCAACTTCTCAGACGACTTGTTCAGCATACTGATTAAGCGTGGTAAAGGAATACAACTCTGGCACACACCTTTCCTAATTTTAAAGAATTCAATGTCCTTTTTTTCTGTTTGAACAACTGCCTCTTCGTCTATGTACAGGTTCCTCATGAGCACAATTAAATGTTTCAGAATACTCATTCTCTGCAATGCTGTCCATAGCTTGTCATGATCCACAAAGTTGAAAACCTTTGTGTAGTCAATAAATCACAGGTAAAGATCTTTCTGGTATTCTCTGCTTTCAGCCAAGCTCTATCTGACATCAGCAATGATGTCCCTCATTCCACATCCTCCTCTGAATACAGCTTGAACCTCTCACAGTTCCTTGTCAATATACTGTTACAGTAATTTTAAATTTTTCTTTAGCAAAATTTTACTTGCATGTAATATTAATGATGTTGTCCAATGACTTCCACATTCCATTGGGTCACCTCTCTTTGGAATGGGCACAAATCTGGATCTCTTCCAATCAGTTGGACAGGTAGCTGTCTTCTAAATGTCTTGGCATAGATGAGTGAACACCTCCAGTTTGTTGAAATTTTTCTATTTGTATTCCATCATTTCCCAGAGCCTTGTTCTTTGCCAATGCCTTCAGTGCACCTTGGACTTCTTTCTTCAGCACCATTGGCTCCAAGTCTTACTACATTTCAGTATAATAGTTGACTTTGTCTTATCAAGCTTGTCTTTGAAACTGTTCAAATTTTTCACTTCCTCATTTCTTCTATTTGTTTTATCATCTCTTCACTGGAGAATAATTTTCAGAATCTTTTCTGACACCCATTTTGGTCTTGTCCTTCTTTCTTGACTGTTTTAAAAATAATTTTAAGCTTTGTTCCACATGTTCTGTTGCTCTATCTCGTACCTTCTAATATGATCCCTCTCAGAACAGAGCAGTTGGTAACAGCAGGTGGGCACCATTTAGTTCTTCTGGTCTCAGATTCACGGAGAATGATGTTCACATATTCCATTAATCCATTGGACTAATTGATTCCAAGCATCTTCAATTCTCATCATTCTTTTTTCTTCTGAACATGGAGAGATCAGTAACTGCACCTAAGATGGCCACTCATGAGCTTTTAATATCCCAGATGCTACTCACCAAAGTATCATGTAAAACATTGTATTTGTGAATTGTTATGCCTATTGACCATAGTGTTCCATGAGACTATGGTCCTGAGTCCCCAGACTCAGCTACACATTGCCTTAAAATATTTGAGGTGGAGCTTGATGGTGAACAGAAGGGCTATGCGGACCCTCATCAGAAAAAAAAAAACATGGAAAACCAGACATAACAGATTCAGAGAATGGTTCTGAAACACTGAGCTTCAGATAAAGGGATAAATAAGTGGGTCGAGTACTTACTGGGAGAAAGAATTTGAACAGAATCAAGAACGGAGGTGAGTTCTGATTTGAGGTGGCCAACAGGACCCACAGCAGCCATTTTGAATGGGAGTGAGTGGGTTGAGAGACTAGAGAGCATTCCGGATGCAGACGCCTGCCTGTGACTTACACAGACAAAGGTGTGATTATTATTTTTATTTTTTTCTTCTTTATTTTTATTTTTACTCATTATCTCTCTGGTGACCACAGGTGAGGCTTGTACTAGTAGAGAGCCACCCCACCCCACCCCTCCACCATCACCACCCAGATCACCCGCCCACCCTTCCCACCGCCAGGGAAGGTACCCCGAGGATCCTGCAGCTGGGCGCATATTCCAGAAAGAGCCCTTCAGCAGTCTTCCAAATTGGACCTAGCCACCCCTGGACTGGTTCTCA
>NW_006409975.1:0-1668 GCF_000296735.1 Chrysochloris asiatica | reverse complement strand
GGGGGGGGGGAGTGAGAAAACAGCTGGTGATCAATCCGAGAGGCACAACAACTTAGTGAAATTGCCCAGGCAGCTGTGAAGACAAAAGTCCATTAGGTAGCGCTAAAGAATTACTCTTATTTTCCCACTATTGCTTCAAGGCTGTTTTTTTTAATATTATTTTTCTCTTTTTTTACCAGTTTTATTGTCTTTATATGTTCTTTTCTAGGTTTTCACGATTCCTGTTTTTTGGTTTTATGTTTTTGATCCTACTGATAACTTGTGGGAGCGTTTTCTCTTCTTGCCCCACCCAACAACTATGGCCATACAGCTAAGCCATAACTGCACCCTCTAAAACCCCACCAACTGGGCTAGAGCTTCTATACACCAGATCAGCGTCTGCAACGAACACTTGCTAAGATATTTAATAATGTCTAAGAAGTATTTATCACTTTGTCCACTGTATGCTTCACCACATTAATAGTTGTGTTTGCAAAAAATGTAAATACTCATGTACCAATTTAAAACTCTTATATATCTGTGGGATGTACATATTTACATACATGCATGTAAGTGCCATTGAGCTCATAGTGACCCTGTATAGGATTTCTGAGGAGCATCTGGTAGGTTTGAACTGCCGACCTTGTGGTTCACAGTCCAGTGCTAATTCTACAGCACCACACCAGGAGTGTGTGTGTGTGTGTGTGTGTGTGTAGCTCTGGTAGCATAGTGGCTATGAATCGGGCTGCAAACCCTAAGGTCAGCAGTTTGAAACTACCAGCTGGTCTGTGGGAGAAAGATGAGGCTTTCTGCTCCCGTAAAGATTTACAGCCTCAGAAACCCTGTACAAGATCGCTATGAGTCAGAACCAACTCCATGGCACATAACAACAACAACAACAAATATATATATATATATATCACTGTGGATTAATGTGCAGGACTGAAAGTTTGGTGTGAACCACAAGGTTGGCAGTTTAAGCTCATGAGCAACTCCTTGGAAACCTTGGAAACCCTCGACAGCACTCAACAGCAACACAGCATATATATATATATTTCCCATACCCATTCAACATGTGTCTCTATCCATGTATCTACCTGTAGAACATTGTTGTTCTAAGGTTGTATATACGTGTATATTTGTTGTTGTTGTTAGGTGCCATCGAGTCAGTACCAACTCATAGCAACCCTACGCACAACAGAACAAAACACGGGCCAACTTCACAATTGTTGCCATGCTTGAGCCCATTGATGTTGCAACTCTGCCAATCCATCTTGCTGGGGATCTTCCTCTTTTTCTCTGACTCTCCACCTTACCAAACATGATATCCTTCTCCAGTGACTGGTCCCTCCTGACAATATGTCCCAAGTATGAGAGACGAAGTTTGACCATCTTGGCCTCCAAGAAGCATTCTGGCTGCACTTCTTCCAACACAGATCTGTTGCTTCTTTTGGCAGCCAGCCCATGGCACTTTCAATATTCTCCTCCAATACCATAACTCAAAAGCAGCAATTCTTCTATGGTCTTCCTTATTCACTGTCCAGCTTTCACATGCATATGAGGTTATTGAAAATACTATGACTTGGGTCAGGCTCACCTTAGTCCTCAAGCTGACATCTTTGCTCTTCAACACTTTAAAAAAGTCTTGTGCAGCAGATTTGCTTAATGCAATACATCGTTTGGTTTCTT
>NW_006409974.1:10846-18728 GCF_000296735.1 Chrysochloris asiatica | reverse complement strand
AACTCTGAGCCTTCCAACCTTCTAAGTTTTCCTTTATATGTGGTTCAGAGTTCTGGGACCATCCCCTGAACTTGCTTGGTTGGGTATTGCTGTGTTGTTGTTGGCGGAGCTCTTTACTACACATCCACCTGATCCGCCATCTTGTTTGTTCTCCAAAAGTGGCTGGTAGTCATGAACTGCTGATCTTGTGATTAGTAACTGACTTCATAGCCCACTATTCTGGAGTAGGTTATATATATATTTTTTATCTTATTCTCCTTGCTGTTACTTATGATTTTAGGAGAAAACAGATTTATGCAGTCTTCATTTTCTATATGGGAAAGAAAGAAAACATTTCCTTTTTTTTTTCTTTCCATACCATATTCTTTTTTTCCTTTTTCTCCAAGTTCATGACAGTTTACTGTATAGGATGAAAACCACTTATTTTTGGCCTCAATGGTACAGAGTTCTATTTTAATCCATTTGACTGAAATGTGTAAAAATTTAACAGACATTTTAAGATGGAGTATTCCAAGAAGAATCTCAAATATAGGCAGCCAACTCACAGATTCTGTGTCAAAATGGTTGAAAGAACAAATACTTAGAGTTCTAGGATGTTTTTATGTACTGTGTAAATAAAAAATTCAGTCACTTAAATCTGTCATTTTTTCCATTTGAAAATGCTAGATTACTAGTGTTAAGTATCATTTAAATTGATTCCAACTCATAGCAACCAATCAGTATATTTATTTTTTCACCTTAGTAATTAAATACTTTGTGAGTTTTATAAAGTGTAAATTTGAAATGAATAAGAATAGCAAGGCGAGTCAGTTTTATGATGCTTTTAGGTGCAATTAAACATAAATCCGCCATTGATCCATATTATGTGACTTTCACCTGGACTGATAATGTTGCCTCCATTTTTCTTCCAATCTTCAGGATAGAGCTTACATGAAGCAATTTACACCCTTGTATTTTACAGGTGGAGTCCTGGTGTGGCACTGTATGATGAGCTAGCTACAAGGTTGATTGCTGTAACCTACCAGCTGCTGCTGGGTCACTATGAGTTGGGACTGACTTGGCCACACTTAAACAACAACATTTTGCATATTTATATATAAACCAACCAACACCATTGCCATCAACTTGATTTAGATTCAGAGACACTGTATAGGGTTTTCAAGGCTGCAAATTTTTATAAGGACAGAAAGCTTCATCTTTCTCTTACGTAGAGGCTAGTGGGCTAACTGTTGACCTTGTGGTTAGCAGTCTAGTGCTAATCATATAGTGCCATAAGGATTCCTTGTATTATTTAAACAGATTATGTTTCATTAAACAGAACCACCATGGAATATATTTGCTAAACCATTTTCATAGAATAAGTTAATTTTCCACTAGTCAATATTTAACATAAATGTAATTCTAGGAATTCATATGATCTATTGATACTCAGCATTAGGAGATTTTTAACTGCCTATAAAAAAAATGTGGTACCCTTTAGTGCTTTTGAAGAAATACACTAAGACCTCTCACAGAAGAGTTATGTTTGGCTTCCAAGTATAATCCACTGCCATCAAATCAATTTTAACTCATAACGAACCTGGAGTAGAAGTGCTCCATAGGGTTTCAGAGGCCGTAAATCTTTGCAGAAGTAGACTACATCATCTCTTCTTTGGGGTTGGTAGGTTTGAACCACCAATCTTTTGGTTAGCAGTCCACCACTTAACTGCACCTCCTTTTCAAATATGTTGTTGTTGATCAGTGCCCTCGAGTTGGTTCTGACTCATAGCACTTCTGTATAGGGTTTCTGAGGAGTGGCTGGTGAGCTTGAACCGCTGACCTTGCAGTTCATACTGACCTTACAGAGAAGACTATTAACCCACAGTGCCACACAAAGACTGCTTATCAAGTATGTTGTTTGTTGTTGTTAAGTGCTGTCGAGTCAGTTCCAACCCATAGAGACCCTGTATAGGGTTTCTGAGGATCGACTGGTGAGTTTGAACCGCCAACTATGGGGTTCAAACCGACTTTGCAATCCAGCGCATTAAAAAATATCTCTAATTAATAAGATGGACTCTTGGTGTGGCGCTGTAGGATCGGTACTGAATTGTGAACCACAAGGTAAGAGTCGGTAGCACTTAACAATAACAAGAATTAATAAGATAAGGTAATAGATTTATGCTTTTAACATTTCTTCATAATGACTTGGACATTTACAGTTTGAATAAGAGTTTTACCTAGAAATTAGGAGGCAAATATGAAACATTGTACTTGGAGGAGTCTATGGAAAGTTTATTTTGCTTTCTTCATTCTCTTGTTCTTGTATTTTCTAGAACATAAATTTAATATAAGGGGAAACTATGTGATGGTGTGGGTTAATGCGCCAGACTGGAAAGCTCTTTGAACTGCAAGGTCGGCAGTTCAAGCTCACCAGCTGCTCCTTGGAAACCCTATACTGGGTCGCTTTGGGTTGAAATCGATGGCACTTGACAACAACAACATACTGGTCTTTATCATAGTGAAATCATCCTAGAAATCACAGAGATAATTACTAAATTATGACTCAAAATAAAAAAGACCTTGTAACCACATTCACCAAATTCTTCTGTGAGATATAAAAGGCATTTTCTGCTTTTTATGTTTCTGCATATTTATTGCTTTATGGATAAGGAACTGAAGATTTCATGGAGTGTAAGTATTTTTATTAAGATTGTGCAATTAGTGAGAGCTAGAAATCATACTCAAAGAGTATACTTTATTCTAAATCATGTTTATTTTTATTATATCTGAGGAATGAAGCTATATAACATGATTATACTTTCCCTGAATAGACAATCTAGAATTTACTAGCTATTTGTCATATTTACAAATGTACTCTGCCCTGCCTACATGACATCAAATCAAATGGAATTTCCAACAAAAAGTACAACCATCAATGTACATGTGGCCAAGCAGTCACATCTCTGAAAACATCATCTACATGGTCAGTATATTGCTTAATATATAGTTAAAACAAATAAGCCATATGGTTATCTTTAAACTTGATAGAAACAGACATTGGACTAGTTTTGGTTTTTACCACTCTGCCCTGGTATTTAAGGAGATCTGGTAGCATAGTGGTCACCAGTTGGGCTGCTAACCTTCAGGTCACCTGTTAGAAACAACCATTCGTTCCTTAGGAGAAAGATGAGGCTTTCTGCTTCTGTAAAGATTTACAGCCTCAGAAACCCTATGCAGGGTCACTATGAGTAGAACTGACTTCATACCACCATCACCCTGATAACTTATACACACTGTACTCTGTGGTATAAATAAATTTGAACTAGTCAATTGGATGAAAAAAGGATAACTAAATATATTGCCTTAGAGTATTTTCATTGTGTTTATGTGTATGGGGGCAAATGAAAATGTCTTTGAAGACAATATTTTTTAATACAAAAATATACAATAAAACTTAAAAACTTCTGGGTTCCCCCCCAAAAAAAAACAAAAACAAAAAACTTCTGTGTTTGCCATGTGGGTAAAGCAGGACAATCACATTGGGGTTTGTTCTAACATATAGAAACCATATTAAGTTACTTCAGTTATACACACATAAGAAAGTTCAAGGAAAAATGAAATAAAAAGATAATGGAAATCTTCCATGAATTTTTTTGAAGCTCCCTTGAATATACCTTGGGTTGTACAAATGGTTAAATGCTTCACTACGTATCAAATTGTTGATTATTTGAATCTATGATGAGGTACTTCTGAAGAAAGTCTTGGCAATCTGTTTATTTCATTCTGTGTTATGGACATTCTGCTGGAACATTCTGTGTTGTGGACGTTCTGTGGGAACATTTTGTAATGGAATTGAAGAAATCACTAAACCTGTGCAATATTCTACAACTGTCTAGGTTGTATGTTTAGGCAAAACAAGATTAAATTTTAAAAGAGTGAGGAAGTGAAATGGGGTCACAAGAATAGATTAGACTTACTATTCTTTCCCCATTCCTGTGTTTGTTCATTTAAAAACCAAAGCTTTTTGAATTAATATATATATTTACCTTTTCATTATTTTTAAAAGAATTGAGTTAATTTGTCTATGTTTCAGATTAGAATATCTTTCTCTTACAGGGCAAAAGACAAGTGATAATATGTATATATGACAGTGAATAATAATTCAGTTTAAAACAAATGGAAAGTCCATCTCATAAAGAAAATTCAGCTGAGACATAGCTTTTCACTGCCAACAAATTAAAACAAAACAAAACAACAACAAAAATAAAACCCTGAGGATACTTTTATAAAGATTTAAAAACACAGTGTTCTGTGAGGTAAAAAGCTGTAGATCTTCACTGTCCATTAGAACGTTTTGAAGTGAAGAAGCTCTCTATATCTGTGCTGTCCACTAGACTAGTTAGTAGCCACATATGACAAAAGCATACTTGAATTGTGACTGGTAAGACTGAGGAATTGAGTTTTAACTATAATTAATTTAACTTAAAACTCACATAGCACATATGGCTCATGAGATTGTACTGGACAGCTTTTTTACTTCTATCTGAAGTAAAAAAACACGGTGACGAAATAAGTGTGTTCACTGTGCACTGTAATATAAGTTATGTACCAGAGTGAGTTAAATATAATTATCGGCACTCCAGTTATATTGAAATGCCCATACACAGCTGACAATAACATTGAACATATACATGAAATGATTCTGTCCAATAGAAGAGTGATGATGGATTATGTGGCAAATCATTCACAAATCAGCCATGGTTCTGCCTATGAAGTAATCCATAACAAATAAGTTTTGAAAAGTTTGTGGGTTTTGAAAAATTTGTGCGAGGTGGGTACCAAAACAACTTATGGAAGAGCATAAATAGAAGTATTTGGACATTTGCAAACAAAATTGGCACTGAAACTCTAAGGAAGGTGAAAGTTTTTCTTAGAACTGGTGAAAAGACATTGATTCATCACTAAGAGCCTGAGAGTAAATGGCAGAGTACGGAATGGAAACATACTCAATTGCTGACCAAGAAAAAGTTCCAAAGTTAACCATCATCTGGAAAATTGATGCTTACAGTGTTCTGGGATAGTCAAAGGCCAGTATTAGAAGACTGTCTGGAAAAACGTTCTGTGAACAATAGTGCCTGTTACAGTCAGATGCTCATTGTAGATCTGAGGCCTAAACTTTGGATTAAATGCAGAGGACTGCTATCCAAAGGCACTATAATTCTGCATGACAATGCATGTCCTCACACCTTTGCCCACACTATTGACACTCTGCAATAAGTTAATTTTGATGTGTTAAAGCATCCTCCCTATAGTTGCTCCATTGGACTTTCAGTTCCCCTAAAAGCAGTTCTTTGAGGATGAAGATTCACTTCTGGTGAAGAGAATGGTGTATTCATGACTCAAAGCTCATCATAAAACATTTTTAAGTAAAAGAATATGAAAGCTTGTTGACAAATGGACAAAATGTATTGAAAAGAAAGGAGAAAATGTGGGAAAATGATGTATTTGTTGATTCAGATAAATTCTACAGCTTGAGTGTGGATAATTTTTGACAAACCATCATATTATCAATGCTAATGCCTATTGTCAAATGAAAGCATAGGAGTTAAATACATATGTTTTGCTTATCTGCTTGTATTAAAGTTTAAAAAAGAAAAGTTGAAGCTAAGGAACATAAAATAACCTACTGCTGGATAGTTGAGAAGCATAATACAGCTGCAAAAGAAAAGCGTAAAACTGTTTTCTTGTTTTCTGTCTGAAATATAAAGGACTATTTAAATTAGATGAAATTTCAGAGTAACTTTCTGATCTAGAAGTGCTCATAGAATTAATCTAGTTCAAGGTCCTCATTTTTTATTTAACAGATAAAAAAAGTGAAGGTCTGTGGGATGAATTTATAAGAGAAATAGAGATGTTAATGAGATCATTTATTCATTCAGATAATGAACTATTCAGTATATAATAACTAAATTTACAGACAGAGTGTTTGGGGAAATGGATCAAGACTAGAATTTCTCAAATCGTAGTATACTCTGACTAAGGATAGTAAAAAGAGTAATGTGTCAAATGACTGTTATTTTTAAAAGGGTAACATTATTTAGATACAAAAGATATTCAAATTCAGTAAAATATTACTGGGTTTTGCTACTGTGATGTATTACATTGTGGCCCCCAGACACTGTGGGTTAACGCACCATATTGCAAAGCCATTTGAACTGCAAGATCAGTGCTTCAAGCTCACCAGCTGCTCCTTGGAAACCCTGTACAGGGTCGTTATGGGTCAGAATTGACTCAACAGCACTTAACAACAACAAGGAGAAAGGTTAACATCCAAACTTCTTTACCTGTGAATAATGGAATCATGCTGGTGGTGTGGTTAAGCTGCTAGACACCAGCTGCTCCTATGAAAAAATATGAGTGTATATGCTCCCATCATGATTTGCAGTCTTGAAACTCTCCATAGGGTCACCATGAGTTGGAATTAACTTGATTGTAGTGTTTTAGTGAGTTAGGTTTGGGTTATGCCTGTGAATATGGAGCTCTCCTGGAGCTGTGAGTTAAGTATTAGACAAACCACAAATTCAGCAGTTCAAGCTCAAACCTACCAATCGTTCTGTGGAGAAAGATGAAGTTGTATACGCCTGTAAAGACACAGTCTCAGAAACCCTACTGAACAGTTCGACTCTGTCTTAATGGGGTTGTTATGAATCAGAACCATAGCATACTCCATAGCAGTATGTATACCTGCGGATAAGATCTTGTCAAAAAATACGGTCTTTCTTTGAAGGTGTTATCAGTTACAGAGGTCAGAACCATTGTAGGGAGGGTCCTAATTCTATAGCGACAGGTATTTTATAAAAAAGGAGAATACACATAGAAACCGTCACAGTTTAGGAGGCAGAAACCGTATAAAGATGCATCGAAAAGTCAAAGAACAAGAAGAAATGCCCAGAGCTATTAGAATCTGGAAGCTACAATGAAGGATCTTCCCCTACTTAAAGTGGACACTGGTTTTGTCCATGTTCTGAATTCAGAAGTTTAACCTCCAAAATGGTGAGACAATAAACTTCTGTTATTTAAAATCACCTACTAAGACAGAATTTGATACCAAACATGGTTATAATTAATCACTTCATTAGGAAAATTCATAGTTATAATTGAAATGTTTTTTCAAACTCACATATTAAATTCATTTTTTTAAATATTCATAATAGAATGTCACATATGGTTCTCAAATTTGAGCATTCATCAGAATCACCTGGAGGTTATTACCTGGAGGTTATTACAATTAAACACAAATTGTTTTAGTCACAGATTATGTAATCAGAATTCCTGATTCCGTAGGTCTAAGGTGGGAAATTAAAATTTGCATGTCTAACAAGCTTCCAGATGATGATGATGTGACTGATCTAGGGCAAGTGAACATCAAGGCGTCAAGGCGTGCAATCTCAGTATTCACAGGTGAATGGGATTTACATTTATCTAAAATTCTATCATCTGTGGTTTCCTAAAAGAGATCTGCTTGGACAAGTGAAATAGGTACCTACCTAAGAATTTATATGCAGGACTTCAATCTGGTTCATTCTGGTTTACTCCCCCACTGAAAATTTGCATTTTCTGCCCGGGATATAATGAATTAGAATCTGCATATTCACCAGAACTTAAGGGATGCCTTTTTACCAACCTCAACACTTGTTTTAAGGTTCTTTAGAGAAATCAACCAATAAGATACACATACACAACAATCAGGGGGGTCAATTGCTTGATTTAAGGAATCTCTCATATTTGGAGCCCTAGTATGGCAATGTGGGTTAATGTGCTGGACTGCACGGTCGCTTTGAAGCACAAGGTTAGCAGTTCAAGCTCACCAGTCGCTCCTCAGAAATCCTATGCAGGGTAGCTA
>NW_006409974.1:7412-10036 GCF_000296735.1 Chrysochloris asiatica | reverse complement strand
AACTACCAACTGTCCCACAGGAGAAAGATGAGGCTTTCTGCTTGCTCCCATAAAGACTTATAGCCTCGGAAACCCTGTGCAGGGTCACTGTGAGTCAGAACCCACTCCATGGCCCACCATCACACCTACATTATAAAATATAATCTATATAACTGACAAGCTATTGATTTAAATATAGTCACATATAAAATCTTCATGCTGTTGTTATGTGCTGTCCAAATGGTTCTAATTCATAACTGACAAAACAACGTCTAAACTAGAGTTTGACCAAACAACTACGTAGTATAGCATAGCCACATTAACCCAAAAAATGAACTATCCCAGATTCCATTTTGTTGACTGGGACCAAACATTGGGTGTGTGACAATATGGATTTCTGGAAGTTTGTTTTTGAATAGATAATGTAGTGAACGAATTGAAATATTGCCTCTTAATGATGTAAACATGTGCTAAGGTCTAACGTGAGAAACCTCAAAGTAGGAAGAACAAACAGTGGCGTTCTTAGTATTATATTGTTATTAAGTGCTGTCCAGTCAATTATGACTCATAATGACCACGTATAAGGTTGTCAAGGAGCGACTGGTGGATTTGAACTGCTGACCTTTTGTTTATCCTACATTGCTACACCCGGATTCCTTAATGTTATATGTTGCTGCTGTTGTGTGCTGTGGAGTTGGTTCCGACTCATAGCTATCCTCTACAGGTTTCCGAGGCTGTAAATCTTTACGGGAGCAGAAAGCCTCTCTGTCTCCCGTGGAACAGCTGATAGTTTCGAACTGCTGACCCTGAGGTTCGCAGCCTGATTCGTAACCACTACGCTACCAGAGCTATTTTATAATTTATTGTAATTTCAAGACTACAGAAAAGTTCCAGTGACTTATCTACTCAAAGCCCACCACACCCTAATTCTTTATAGCAATGATATATTACTATCTTTACAGTTTTACCTTTTCTAGAATATCGTATAAATGGAAGCACCCAGTATGCTAATTATGAGTCATATAATCATAAATGGAATAATTTAGATTGGATCATTTTACTCCTTTTATTATGCAGCACAATTTATAGCTATCTTGGTATGATTTTATAACTTACTCCTTTTTGTTTGGCAAGTATTCCCTAGTATGGATGTATTCGAGTTTATCTATTCACCTTTTCAAGAAGATCTTGATTTCTGGTTTTTGATGGTGAATAATGCTGGTATAAACATTCATGGAAAATTTTTCAGGGAGTATAAGTTTTGAAATCAGTTGAGGAAATACATAAAAGTGTTTATAGAGTTATATAGTAAGACTGTGCTTAACTCTGTAAGAAGAAGACAAACTGTCTTCTGAAGTTATGCCATTTTGCATTCCCATGAGCAATGAATTAGAGTTCCTGCTGTTCTGTATGTTTGTCAGTTCTTGCCATTGCTAGTTTTTTGTTTGTTTGTTTTCAGTCATTCTAGTAGATGCTTTAGGAGAAAGATGAGGTTCCTGCAATGATTTAGAGCGTCAGAAACGATAAACAGGAACGCTGTGTGTCAGAACAAACTCCATGGTACTTAGCAACAACAAATAGCTGTGTAGTAATTTTTCATTGTTGTTGAACTTTCAATTTCCTGATATCAAATGATGTTGAACAGTGTGATGGTTAGGATTATTCATCAACTTGCCTTGCATACAATTCTCAGAACTTTGGCAGACATTATGTAATCATTTTCCATTTTGAGACATTATGTGAGTAGCTAATCAGCAGTTTGAAACTACCAGCTGTTCCGAGGGAGAAAAGATGAGGGTTTCTGCTCCCGTATAGATATACAGTCTTGGAAACCCTGTGTGGTGTCACTATGAGTCAGAACCTAACCCACAGCGCATAACCAATCTGTTGAAAGAGGAATTTCCTTGGGGGTGTGGCCTGCATCCAACATAAATAAATGTTCTAGCAAATCTCTCACTCTCTGGGTCCTGTTTGCAAGTCATAATTCTTTGACCTCTGGTTATTGGAATGTAAGTCAGCAGCGTGACCTCTGACCTACAATTTTTGGTTTGTCACCCTTGCAAATACTGGTTTAAGAAGAAACCTCCAATCCAATGCTTGATCCATAGATTTGGCAGTTTTCAGCTTCCAAAACTGCAAATGCCATTTCTTTGAAACGTGTTATAGTTATTAAGCGCCGCTGAGTTGGTTCAGATTTACAGTGACCCTGTATAGGGTTTTTGAGGATCAGCTGCTGAGTTTGAATCATCAACATTGGGGTCAGCAGTCTGGTGCTTATCCTACAGTGCCACACCAGGGCACCACTTATACAGACCCATAGCACAGGACCGCTAATAGCACAATGTTTATGAGTTGAGCTGGTAATCATAACATCAGCCTTTAAAGTCTATCAGCCCCACCATGGGAGAAAGGTGAGCTTTCTGCTCTGAATATTTACAGCCTCAGAAACCCTTTACTGATGGGATTGCTATGCGTCAGAACTGACTCAACAGTACACAAACACCACCACTATCATATACATAGACTAGGCTATATACAAAAACTCTTTCCAATGGGATTCAAGTATTACTGAGAAGCAATAATTATTTTATGCCCTTTATTTTCTTGTGATAGTGTGGTGGTTCTGTCAGACAAGCACTGGGTTG
>NW_006409974.1:4667-6563 GCF_000296735.1 Chrysochloris asiatica | reverse complement strand
ATTTAATTGTACAGCAGCTAGAAAAGACTAATACAGATGGCTTCTGGAGATAAGATGTAGGGCAGAAAAATAAGGATGGGAACCTTCAGGGAGGCTAGACAGTTAAGTCAGAAAAACCATGGGTGTACATTGTAGTTGCAATGATTTTTGTATTAGAAAAGCCAAATCACACACACACAAAATACAGCTTTTGTTATCTAACATTGTCTAATTTCTCTTTTCATTGTTTTTGTTGTTTAGGTGTCTTAAAGTCGGTTCTGACTCATAGCCACCTTATGCAAACAGAATGAAATAATCCTCCTCAGCCCTGCCCCATCCTCACAATTGTTTTTACTCTTGAGCTCATTACTGATGCCCCTGTGGCAATCCATACCGTCAACCAAAAGGAGGTCAGAGGCAGACTGTGGAACAGACCATCAATATCCTTATTGGTACACATAATAAAGATAAACAAAAGAGCAAAAGAAATTGATTAATTGAAACCATCAACATTTCTCCTTGCCAGTGTATAAAGAATGAGTTCAATGCTGTTAGCTTAGAATTTTTGTTTGTTTTTTACTTTTTAAAATAATGTAGTAATTCTTTTGTTGAAAAGACTTCCAGCTCTTGTATTCTAATGTTTACAAGTCACGCTGCTGACATCAGGGTCAGCAGTTTGAAACTACCAGCTTTTCTGCAGGAGAAAGATAAGGCTTTCTGCACCCATAGATTTAGAGCCTCAGAAACCCTATACAGGGTTGCTATAATTCGGAACCAGCTCCAAAGCACATAACCACCATCACCATACTTACAAAGGAAGTGAGGTGGCTCCAAATGATAAGCATTGAATTGCAAACAACAAGGTTCATTGTTTAAGCCAGCAAGGTACCATGGGAGAAAGATGAAGCTTTCTACTTTCCTTGAAGAATTAATGTCTTTGAAACCCTATAGAGGTCTCAGTGAGTCATAATCGACTCTACAGCACTTAATATACTTAACAACATCGCTTCTATCTTTAGCTATAAAACAAATGCTGAATTAGTGTGTGGTCATTTATACCTCATTAGATTAGTCACTAATGCCTGCCCTTTAAATTAAAAGCTATATAATTACTGTGGCAATTTAATGAAGTCACAAAATATGTTAGTCATTCAATTAATATGCTTTCTGTTAAAATCACCTGGAGTTCAACATAAGGTATTCTATGTCATTTATCTGAGGGAACAAATGGTTGTTAAATGTAGAACTGTGGAGGTATATAACTCAATGACTCTCTGTGTGATCAATGGATTATTCATTGCAGTGCAAAAGAATAGTCCAAATGGATATTAAATTTCAGGAGAGAGGGTAAAATTTTCAAGATACCTCTGAAATGCTATACAGCTTTCTATCAGGTGATTGATATTGCTTGATTTACCAACTGGTCTGTGAGATAAGATTCATCTCATCAATTCAAGAGCCGATTATAATGCAATTCCTCAATAACAACAAATATTTTCTTCATATTTTTTGCAGATAGATTTCTCATTACTTCTCTTTAAACTAAATTTACCATATATAGAAGATAGTGAAGATATAATAAACTATCCTTCAAAACCTAGGACACCCATTGACTTTATGATAAAGGCTGCCTCGTGAATATAACCTGGATTTATTTGCTAATGTGTTTGCCTATTTGCCATAATTTATGATACATTTGATAAATGCACCTTTTTCTAATGATTTAATTTATATTGTCTATATTAAAATATACGCTGCTGTTGATAAGTGACATCAAGTTGGTTTCAACTCATTGTGACTCTTTATGGATTTTCTGAGTAATAACTGGTGGCTTTGACCTACTGACGTGGTTGTTTGCAGTATACTGCTGATCCTACAGTACCAAACCAAGATATATATATGTTGTTGTTAAGTGCC
>NW_006409974.1:2053-3147 GCF_000296735.1 Chrysochloris asiatica | reverse complement strand
CATGGGCTATTAAAGATATTGTCCAATGATTACTGTATTCCATTGGGTCACTTCTCTTTGGATTGGGCACAAATACGGATCTCTTCCAATCAGCTGGCTAGATAGTTATCTTCTAAATTTCTTGGCATAGATCAGTGAGTGCCTCCTGTGTCGCTTCACTTTCTTGAAAGACTTCAATTTTTATTCTACCAATTTCTTGTGCCTTGTTCTTTGCCAATTCCTTCAATGCACCTTGAACTTCTTCCTTCAGTGTCATTTGGCTCTTGATCATATGTTATCTCATGAAACAGTTGACCATTAACTATTTTCTTTTGGTACAGTGACTCTGTGTATTCTTTCCATCTTCTTTTGATGCTTTCTGCATCTTCAATAACTTGCCCAGAGAATCTTTCAATAACGTAAGTCGAGGTTTGATTTTTTTTCTTCAGTTCTTTCAGCTTGAGAAATGCTGAGCGTGTTCTTCCTTTTGGTTTTATGACTCCAGATCTTTGCACATTTTGTTGTAATATTTGACTTTATCTTCTCGAGCTAATCTTTGAAATTTTCTGTTCAGCTCTTGTACCTCCTCATTTCTTCCACTTGCTTTAGCATCCCTACACTGGAGAGCTAGTTTCAGTGTCTCTTCTGACATCCATTTTGAACTTTTCCATCTTTCTTGTCTTCTTAATGACTTTTTGCTTTCTTCAGGTATGATGTTTTTGATGTCATCCTACAACTATTCTGGTCTTCGTTCTTTAGTGTTTAATGTATCAAATCTGTTCTTCAGATGAACTCTAAATTCAGGTGGAATATATTCAAGGTCATATTTTGACACTCATGGACTTGTTTTCATTTTCTTCATCTTCTGTTTGAATTTGCATATAAGTAATTGATGGTGTGTTCCACAGTCTGCCCCTGGTCTTGTTTTGACTGATGATATGGAGCTTTTCCGTCGTTTCTTTGCACAGATGTAGTCAATTTGATATGTATGTATTCCATCTAGTGAGGTCCATGTTTATAGTCATCTCTTATGCTGTTTAAAGAAGGTATTTGAAATGAACAAATCATCAATTTTGCAGAATTCTGCCATGCGATCTCCAGCATCATTTCTATCA
>NW_006409974.1:0-594 GCF_000296735.1 Chrysochloris asiatica | reverse complement strand
CATCAGCAAATGAAGTTTCCTAGGGCTTTGCTCCCACATGCTTTACTCCATTTGCGTCATCACGGTCAACCATACTTTGAAGAGGCAGCTCATCCCCAGTTGCTTTTTGAGTGCCTTCCAACCTGAGGGGCTCATTATTCAGCACTGTATTTGACAGTGTTTCTCTGCTTTTCATAAGGTTTTCAGTGACTAAATGTTCAGAAATAGTTTGTCAGTCCTTCTTCCTAGTCTGTCTTCATCTGGAAGCTCATCTGAAACCTGTCCACTATGGGTGACCCCCTGCTGGTATTTAAAATACTAGTGGCATAGCTTTCAGAATCACAGCAACTCACAAGCCACCATAGTACGACAAACTGACAGATGTGTAGTGGATATATATATATTCAGATAACAATTGCCATTTGTGAACCTTTTATCTGAAGCATCATCATTTCTTCCTTTTGCCTGTTTTTTGTATCCACACATTAATCACTAATATCGGTCTACTCAGAGTTGTTATATATATATGTTTGTGTATGTGTAGGTGTATATGTATGTACATGAGTATTATGTAGGTATATGTGTGTAGGTGTGTGTGTGTGTGTGTGTGTGTGT
>NW_006409973.1:17887-19073 GCF_000296735.1 Chrysochloris asiatica | reverse complement strand
CCGATCCGCCATCTTGTTTGTTCTCCTTCAATAACATTTTACTTGAAATTATATTAATGACATTGTCCAATGATTTCCACATTCCATTGAGTCATTTCTTTTTGGAATGGGGACACAAATATGGATCAGTTTGCCAGGTAGCTGTGTTCTACATTTCTTGGCATAGATATATGATTGCCTCCTGTACTGCATTTTTGTTGTTGTTGTTGTTATTGTTATTGTTTAAGATTTCAGTTTGTATTCTATCAATTCCTGGAGTCTTATTCTTTGCCATCCCTTCAGTGAACATTAAAATTATTTTTTCAGTACAATTAGCTTTTGATCATATGTTACCTCCTGAACTGGTTGAACATCAACTATTTCTTTTTTATATAGTTAATTTGTGTATTATGTCCATCTTCTTTTGATGCTTTCTGCATCATTCAGTATTTAGCTAATCTATCCTTCCATATTGAAAGTTGAGGGTTGATTTTTTTTCTTCAGATCCTTCAGCTTCAGAAATACAGAGTGAGTTCTTCCCTTTTGGTTTTCTAACTGCAGATCTTTGCACATTTCATAGTAATATTCATGTTGTCTTCTTTAGCTGGCCTTTGAAATTTTCTGTTCAACCCTTTTGCTGCCTTATTTCTTCCATTTGCTTTAGCATCTCTATGCTGGAGAGCAAGTTTCAGAGTCTCTTCTGATATCCATTTTGGATTTTCTTTCTTATCTTCTTAATGAACTTTTGCTTTCTTCCATTCTGATGTTCTTGATGTCATCCCAGAATTCTTCTGGTCTTTGATCACTAGGGTCTAATGTATCACATGTCATCTTCATATAATATCTAAATTCCAGTGAGATATATACAAGGTCATATTTCAGTTGTTCTGTACCTTTAATTTTTCTTCAGCATGTGAGAAATTGATGGTCTGTTCCACACTCTGCCTCTGGTCTTCTTCTGGCTGCTAATATAGAGTTTTTCTACTCTCTCTTTCCACGATATAGTCAATTGACTTCTGCAATTTTTATCTGTTGAAGTCCCTGTGTATAATTGTCTCTTATATTGTTTAAAAAATTATTTGCAATTAAGAAGCCATTGGTCTTGCAAAATTATATAATGCAATCTCCAGCATCATTTCTATCACCAAGGCCATATTTTCCAACTGCTTATCCTACCTCTTTGTTTCCAACCTTTGTAATCCAATCA
>NW_006409973.1:15553-17097 GCF_000296735.1 Chrysochloris asiatica | reverse complement strand
GGCCCAGGATCGGACATTGTTTCGTTCTGCTGTGCATGGGGTTGCTATGAGTTGGTTCCGACTCGATGGCACCTGACAACAACAACAACATAACATGCTATAGAAATTTTGTCCAGATTTAAAATTTCATTAGATCTTTGATTACTTACTCCTCATAACATTTTTATGATATAATGACATCACGATGTCATAGCTAAAAAACACAAAACCATAAAACAAAACAATAGTATAGAAGAAAATAGGAAAGAGAATCAATCTTAGAAATCCCATCTAATTTATTAAAAAGTGTAACAAATATGGAGATGTATCATGTGTACTATTGTGACCAATTTTCCTCTTCCCTAGGTTTATAAATTCATAAATTGAAATCAACATTTTGGTCTAAATTTTCAGTAGTAATTATGTCTATTGCCTAAATAGAAAAAGTAAACAGAAGAAGGAGAAGGAGGAGGAGGAGGAGGAGGAGGAGGAGAAGAATAAGAAGAAAAGCAGTTTAAGTTAAAAAGCTGGCATATTTTCTTAGGATGTTCATTAGAATATATTCACCATGAATAATTCTGAAAAAAAAAAACCAAGAACATTTCATAGAAAAGATTCAATAAGATATAGAGCATAGATACAATTATAGAAATGGTTTATTTCAACATTTTCAAATATGACAAGCTATATATTTAGAAATTAATGAAGATATATGCCAGTACTCTATCAGTTATAGTGTGGCGTTTTTTTGTGTTGCTGCGATTCCTTTCAAATGCCAGCAAAACTATCTGTGGTGAACAGGTTTCAATGGAACTTCCCAACTAAACCAAACAAGAAAGAAGGAATTGGAGAGGTATCTCTGAAAAAGATCCACCATAGAAACATTTCAAATAGCAGTGGACATTGTTTGGTAAGGTATCAGAAGATGAACCTTTCAGATTGGAAAAACTGTCTTCTTAAAGTAGAGTTGCCCTACGTGACTTGTATGGATTACCACTTTCAGGCTCTTAATTTGCTGATGTGGCAGGACTAAATATGAGAAGCAACAGCTGCAAACATCCATTATTAATGGGAATGTGGAATGTATGAAGTATGTATGTTCTTCTCCAGGTACTTGTCCCTTAGCTGTTTTTCTTCATTTTGAGCTGTACCCTATTAGAAATTGAAGGTCCTGAAAACTTTACACAATTCACATCATCAGGGTCAACTCTTTGAGAAGGCAGCTTATCTCCGTTGAGTGCCTTCCAATCTGAGGGGTTAATCTGTTGGCTTTATATCTGTCAATATTCTGGTGCTATTAATCATTTCATCTTCTAGCACTATATATGTCCACTAAGGGTGACCATGTTTGTATTTTAAATACCAGTGGCATAGTTTCCTACATCACTGTAGCACATAAGCCACCACAGAATGGCAAATTGAACGAAAAGTGGTAACCAGGCCTCCATTGTTGTGTTAAATGCCATTAAGTTGGTTCTAACTCTTAGCGACCCTATTTGGGGCTTCTGAGAATTAACTGATAGGTTTGAACTGCTGACCTTGCAGTTAGCAGTACAGTACGTATC
>NW_006409973.1:13095-14768 GCF_000296735.1 Chrysochloris asiatica | reverse complement strand
GAGTTGGTTCCAACTCATAGTGACCCTGCACAGGGTTTCTGAGGCTGCAAATCCTTCTGGCAGCAGAAAGCCTCATCTTTCTCTAGCGGAACAGCTGGTAGTTTCGAACTGTTGACCTTGAGGTTCACAGCCCAATTCATAACCACTATGATGAAAATAAAAATAACCATGGGATGTCATCTTACCTTGACAAAAAAGCAACTATCAAAGACAAGAAACCACTAAATGCTGGTAAGGGTGCGGAGAGACTGGAACTCTCATACATTGCTATGGGATTGTAAAATGTAAAACTGTTTGTGTAATCTCAGCCATGTTCACTGCACACTATTCCCTTTAAAAATAGATGAAAATAACCTACATTTCCTTCAATAGCCAAATGAATGAAAGAACAACAAAATACTAATCATTGTTCAAGTATGATGATGAATCCTAATCTCACAACATCGGTAAACATGGATAACTTTAAGCTGAATGAAAAAATACAATCACAAGAACCCACAACTATAAAATTTCAAGAAAAAAATTACACATAGAAAGATCGGTTTTTTGATAGTTATCAAGAATGGCAGTGGAAGATGGAAAAAGTCAATAGCTACAGAGTAAACATGTTTGTTTGTTTTAATATTTAGAATTAACCAGCTAGACTCAAACTCAGTTTAGATGATCCCAATTTTGTTGGCAACATCCAAAGCGTCATAGTCAGGAACCAGTTGAACAAATGCCTTTTCTCCATCAAGCCTAATCAAGGTGTTGACCTTGGCTACGTGAATGTCACAGAACTTCTTCACAGCCTGTTTGATATGGTGTGTTGGCAGTGAACATAAGTGTGTTATTATCTACAATTGCCTTCATAGTGGGGGCACTCTTACAAGGATATTTAGGTGGCCTCAGGAGCCTCAGAGTCTTGGGTAGCCGGAAGGTAGATGATGTTCAGATTTTCTTTCCTTTTTTGTGGCTCTGGATATCTTTCAGTACTGCCTTGTCAGCCTTCAATGCCTTTGCTTTGGCTTCACCTTTGAGAGGGGCAGAGGTTTCCTTGTTCACTTTTGGTACCATCTTCATAAAACGGGCCAGAGTAAACATGCTTTAATTTGATAAAGGGAAAGGCAATGAGAGATGTCAGCACAACATGATCAATGCAATGGAAGTCCCTGGGCACAAGGGTTAAATATAAAGTATGTAAATGCTTTCACATAACAATCCTGCAATAATTGTAATAACAAAGGATACTATACAAGTAGACACAAAGATCGATCTAAAAGTTGAATAGGTGTTACATGTTGTGAATATATTCCTGTATATAGTGTAGAATATAGGGGAAAAGGTATGAAAATTTTTGTTGGCACTGTTGTTAGGTGCTGTCAAGTTGGCCCAGATTCACAGTGACCTTATAAACAGCAGAACTAAGCATTGCCTGGTCCTGTGCCATTCCTATTGCTGCTACCACTGTGTTAATACATTTTACAGAGTGTCTTTCTCTTTTCATTCACCCGTCACTTTACCAAGCATGATGACCTCTTCCTGATAACGTGTCAAAAGTATGAGAAACAAAGTCTGGCCAAGAGCTTGGCTTTTAAGGAGCACTCTGACTGTTGTTCTTCCAACACATATCATTTATTTTTTTGGCATTCTTTAAGGAGCTCTGGTAGCATAGTGGTTATGAATCCGGCTTC
>NW_006409973.1:9776-11970 GCF_000296735.1 Chrysochloris asiatica | reverse complement strand
CCCAAGATCGGACATTGTTTCATTCTGCTGTGCATGGGGTCACTATGAGTCGGTTCTGACTCAATGGCACCTGACAACAACAAATGTATTGGTCTAGTTCTGAGAAATTTTTTTCTTGACACTGAGATGCAATCCATATTGAAGGTTAATATCTTTGATCTTCATCAGTAAGTATTTTAATTCCTCTTGGCTTCTAGTAAGCATGGTTGTATCATCTGCATATTGCAGTTTGATAATGACTATTCCACCAAACCTAAAGCCATATTCTTTTTCAAACAATCCTTTTCAACTTTTTAGATTACTTGCTCAGCATGTAAATTGAATAAGTATGTTGATACAATACAACTCAGCCACATAGCTTTCCTGATTGTAAACCATTCAGTATCACCTTTTTCTGTTTGAACAATTACTTCTTGACCTATGTATATGTTTCTCATGAGAACAATTAAATATTCTGGAATGCCCATTCTCCACAATGTTATCCACAGCTTGTCATGATCCACACAGTCAAAAGATTTTGCGTAGTCAATAATACATAAGTAAACATCTTTATGATATCCTCTGCTTTCAGCCAAGAACTTCCTGACATCGGCAATGATAGCTCTCATTTAACATCCTCTTTTTTAATCTTGCTTGGATTTCTAGCTGTTCTCTGTCAATTTACATACACCTAGAATTATTTTCAGAAAAAACTTACTTGCATATAATATCATTGATATTGTTTAGTAATTTCCACATTTCATTGGGTCATTGGTGTGGGCACCCATATGGATCTCTGCCAATTGGTTGGCAAGATTGCTATCTTCCAAGTTTCTTGGCATAGATCAGTTAGCACCTTCAGTGCTTACTCAGTTTGTTGACTCATCAGTTCTTGATCATATACTACTTCTTGAAATGGCTGAACATCGATCATTTCTTTTTGGTACAGTGCCAGCGTATATACTCTCCATCTTCATTTGATGTTTTCTGCATCTTTCGATATTTTGCTCATCTTTGTTGTTGTTAAATGCCTTAGAGTTGGTTCTGATTCATAGTGACCTTATATAAGGTTTCTGAGGAGCAGCTGTGGGTTTGGTTTGCTGACCTTGTGATGAACAGTCCTGTGTTTATACTCTAGAGCTACACCAGGACACCATTTTGCACATAGAGCACATCAGTATTGCAAATCAAGGTTCAATTTTACTTTTTCTTTAGTGCTTTCGGCTTTTAGAAATTGTGTGCATGTTCTTCCCTTTTGGTTTTCTAACTTCAAGTCTTTGCATATTTCATTAAAATATTTGAATTTGACTTCTAGAGTTTCCTCTTGACATTATCTGTTCGTTTCTTTAACTTCCTCATTTCTTTCATTTGCTTGGCATTTCTACACCCAAGAGCAGTCTCAGTTTCTTCTGACATCTATTTTGGATTTTTCTTTTTTCCTGCCTTTTTAATGACCTTTTTCTTTTTTTCTGTATGATGTATTGATGAACCCACAACTTTCCTGGACTTCAGTCATTAGTATCTAATGCACCAAATCTATTCATAAGATGGTTTCTAAATTCAGTTGGGATATGTTCATGGTCATATTTTGGTTCTCATGTACTTGTTCTAAGTTGTGTCATCTTCTGCCTCAACTTGGTATGAACAATTGATGATCTATTATACAGTCAGCTCCTGGCCTTGTTTTGACAGATGTTATTAAAGCTTTCCACACTCTCTTCCCACAGATGGAGTAAATAAGATCCCTTTATATTCTATCTTATGAGGTTCATGTGTATAGTCACCTTTTATGTTGTTTGAAAAACGGTGTTTTCAGTAAGTTCTTGGTCTTAGAAAATTCTATCATGCAATCTCTATCACCATCTATCATCTCTATCACCAAGGCCATATTTTTCAACTACTGATCCTTCCTCTTTGTTTCCAACTTTTGCATTTCAGTTGCCAATACTTATTAATCTATCTTGATGACATATTTGATCAATTTCAGACTGAAGAACTTGGTAGACTTTTTCAATTTCACCATAAAAAATTTTAGTGGTTGGTGAGTAAATTTGAATAAGAGTGTTATTAACTAGTCTTTCTTGTGGGCATGTGGGCATTATCCTACCACAGACAGCATTATCTTGAAATGTTACTTTCCACAATTAATGTGACACAGTTTTCCTTGAATTGGTCATTCTTGGTATAGTACACTATTTGACTGTCAGGTTCAAAT
>NW_006409973.1:7188-9280 GCF_000296735.1 Chrysochloris asiatica | reverse complement strand
ATCAGAGAGCTCGGGGCTCTATCCCTATTCCGCTGCATCGGTTAAGGGTAGAGACCTGGCTCGAGCTTGAATAAAGCAACCCTTGTGCACTTGCATCGGCTTCTGCATCGACTCCTCGGGTGGTTTTTGGGGACCCTGAACCCTGGGCATAACAAAGGTACTGAAAGCTTTACTGTATTCATGCAATCATTTTCAATTCTACTTTGTGGAGGCAACACTTTTCCAGTTATATTTTGGATGCCTTCCAACCTGAAGAGCTCATCTTTCAGCATCATATCTAACAATGTTCTCCTACTATTTACAAGGTTTTCAGTAGCTAAAAATGTGTAACTAGTCTGCCATTCCATCTTCCAAGTCTATCTTGGTCTGGAAGTTCAGTTGAAACTTGTCTGTAATACGTGCCCCTGCTGGTATTTAAAATATCAGCGGAATAGCTTCTAGCATCACAGCAACACACAGCCACCACGGTACGACAAACTGACAGATGAGTGATGGTGAAACCTTTTTAGCCATAACTAAATACCTTGAGGGAGTGAGAACTCAGAATGAGTTGAGGGAGAAGCATCTCAGGATACAGCAGTTCTCCAGTAAGGAACACATTTCCTCTGCCACACTGTAGGCATTTCTCGTTCTTGTCTTTGGTCTCTCAGTCATGTGGCTTTTCAGCCTCTTCCCTGTGTATGCAGGTTTTACAAAGCTTCTTTAATCAATCTGTAAATTCCCAATCTGTATCTTCTGCAAGTCAGCCTCCTACCTGCAGACACTCAGCATTACTAAGATCATGGATCCAGAAGCCTGCAGCTGTGCTGTGTCTCCATGATGCATCCTCTCATGTTTGGATTATGTTTGTTCTTTCTGGATGATTCTGAGGCTCTCTGTTCTTGAGCCAACAGAGATGGCTCCTTTTAAACCTAGTGGGACTACAAAAGTAACCAATAATGGCATTTGAGTCCCACATACGGTATTTACAGGGTCCCACCTGACCATGTAAGTAGGGTTGGTGGTTCAAGCTTACCAGTCGCTCCTAGGAAACCCTATACAGGGTCTTCATGGGTCAGAACTGACTCAACAGCACTTAACAACAACAACAACAACCCGATCATTGGTGTGGTGCTGTGGACTAATGTGCTAGGTTGAAATTTGGTTTGAACCACAAAGTCGGCAGTTTAAGCTCACCAGCTGCTCCTTGGAAACCCTATACAGGGTAGCTATGGATCAGAACCGATTTGTCAGCACTTAACAATAACACCAACAATCTGATCATTGAGCTGAATGTAGTACAGTAGGGTTAGTGCTGGAAAATAAACCATGCTAATCACAAGGTCTGCAGTTCCAACCCACCAAAACACTCTCAGAAAATATACAGGTTTGCAATGAGTTGGAACCAACTCAATGGCATAAAATAACAACCTTAACCATTGTTTTTAATTTCTGAAGATTAAAATAATATAAAATAATAAATCTTCTTAAGATGGTTAAGAAGATTTTGGACTCCTGGTGTGGCATTGTAGGATAATCTCTAAACTGTTAATCATAAGATCAGTGGTTCAAACCCACCAGCTGCTCCTTAGAAACCCTACATAAGGTTTCTATGAGTCAGAACTGACTTGATTGCACTTAACAATGACAACAACAAGATTTGAGTTAGGAATACTAAGTCAAGTGAATTCGCAGTACCACAGTTATGAATGTTACATGAGTCAAATGGTCAAATCTCTTCTGAGTGTTACCTTATAAAAAGTCACACACAGGAAGAAGGTAGATACCATGTGTTAACAGAAGCAAATGCTTCTATAAGCAGCAGAGAAATGTCAAATAATGGTTAGGGCCAAAGAAACTACACAACACAAGGAAGGATCTGTCCCTAGAGCCTCAAGAGAGAGTTAAGACAATAGTCTTGCTGATGTCCTAAATTTGGACAGAATTGTAAGAAAATACATTTCTTTAGAAAAAAGATCTGCTTTGTGATATTTTATTATTACAATCCTATGAAACTAAGACAGATATTAATAATGTAATTTTGAGTTAGCTGAAGAGAAATTATCCTGGTGAACCTAATCTAATTATTATTATTATTGCTGTTGTTGTTGTT
>NW_006409973.1:2380-4213 GCF_000296735.1 Chrysochloris asiatica | reverse complement strand
TATTAATGGATGTTACAGCAGTTTTTCGTCATTTTGAGCTGTGCCCCATCTGCATATGAAGGTCCCATAGGCTTTACTCCCATGGGCTTTACTCCATTTGCATTATCACAGTCAACTTTACTTTGATAAGGCAGCTCTTCCCCAGTCGCATTTTGAGTGCCTTCCAACAATAGGGGCTCATTTTCCAGCACTATATCTGACAGTGTTTCTCTGGTATTCATAAGGTTTTCAGTGACTAAATATTCGGAAGTAGTTTGTCACTCCTTTCTAGTCTGTCTTCATCTGGAAGCTTATCTGAAACCGGTCCACCATGGCTAACGCTGCTGGTATTGAAAATACCGGTAACAGAGCTTCTAGAATTACAGCAACTCGCAAGCCACCACAATATGATAAACTGACAAATGAGTGGTAAAGTCTAATTATAATAACCTTTTAAAAGAAGAGAGACTTCTCTAGCTGATAGATGAATAAGAACAAGTATTTAATGTGTGAGGATTCCACACACAGTTTTGAGGATACAAGACCTTGTGCAAGAAGCAGAAAAACATCTTTGTGTTCAGACCAATCACCAGGGACCTCAGCTCTACAACCACACCATAATGAATTATGTCAGTAGGGTAAATAGATCCAGATATGAACCTATTTAAGCCAGCATCTTGATTTCAGTTGGCATGATCATAAGAATTGAACCAAGTTGAATCTATGTAGAATTCTCTTCTCCAGAATTGTGCATCTAAAAATAAAAAAAATAAATAAAAGGATGTTGTGTCTAGTTTGGGGAATGTTTTACAGAGAAATAGAAAATCAATACAGATTTGGTCACTGGAGGTAGGATGCTGGTACATGTTACTGACTGGTTCTTTTTGGATTTTGATTGTAAATATGAGAAGAAAGAGACAATTCAGAAAGAAAATTATTGAACAACCATAAACTTTCCTTTATGATTTTGAAAATTCCTAGTTTTTCTAGATGAGTAAAAAGGCAAAAGTAACACATGGTGTGCCAAAAGCATGACTTAGCAAAAAAACTAAATGTGTGATTTATACATCTCGTTTCTGAAACCTGAGAGCACTCAATCACACAAAATACCTCTTCAACAAATTGCGATTGTTCCTCATAATTCTTGACAACAAATCCAAAGGATCTCCTGGAAGCTTTGAGAGCATTGTCAAATTTTAGAAGAAGCCAAAGACAAAGAAGTGAATATTTCAGAAAAAATTATGGGTGCAGTTCCTCTCTAAAAGAACAAATCTCTGTGAAATCTAGGGGAGATATACAATGTTTTTGAGAAAATTTTACCAGCAGAAATACTGTCTTTAAAAGAAAATATATTTAAAAATTTGACGTGTCTCTCAGACCACAAACTTTTTACTGACATGAAATGGGCTAGTAAAACTACTCAGCTGAAAATCTATGCTATTTTTTATGAAATAGGAAGGTTAGCTCATGAGCAACCAAGAGTCTAGAGGGCATACCTAAGAACCATAGAGGATTATGTCTAGGCCTTGAAACATAATAGAGTTTGCTCAGATAATTTTCAAAACTGTTTTCATTTCATTTCATTTTATTTACTTTTCATTTTCCTTCTTATTGAACTAGGTTGTCTATAGTGTTTATCCTATGCTTGTCCTACAACTATCAGATTGGGGAAAGATAATGTGTTTCTTGAGTGTTATAGTTTCACAGATGAAATGATATTTTGCCCAGGTACTCTGTTTAGATGGATTATACCAGGAATTTAATCCTTGCCTAATTTAGTGAGATTTTGGCTTTGAGCTGATGCTTTAATAGAATGAGATTTATGAGGATCATGTGATAGAGTTAATATATTTT
>NW_006409973.1:0-1080 GCF_000296735.1 Chrysochloris asiatica | reverse complement strand
GTCGAGGCTAGGTCAAATGGGTACTATCTGCAACTTTAGGTGTTCTCGTGAATCTCTCTTCACTTCATATCACCTGGATGCTTCACTCTCAGCTCTAGCCCTCTGTGACTAAATCCTTGTCCATGGACTTAGGTGTCCCCAGGTCTCATCCCACTTTTGACCAACCAACCTTTCCTCTTCTCTCCCTCATCTCCAGGTCTACGGGAGTCTGTGGAACATGGGTAAACTCAGCCTATGTCTTCATTGCTGCCTTTCCCCCTCTTCCATTCACCAGTAGACCAATGTGGTCACCAGCAAGCTTACATGCCTGTTCATGTATTCCCTTTGAGTTTCTGTCTTAGTCAGGGTTTGTCCTGACTGAATTGATTGTTTGCCTTGATTACTTCCCAGTGAACAGCTTGCTTATTCTTGTGATATGTTCTTTTTGATGATGAATGCAATGCCATTACGCCTCAATTTGTCATTACCAACTTAGTAAACTATGTGATTTGAAATGGCCAATACTAATCCATTTCAGTTCACTAATGCTGAAGATATAAATGTTTATGCATTGTATTTCATTTGTGACAACTACCAATTTTCCTAGATTCATACTTTGTACATTCCATATTCTGATTATTAAAGGATGTTTACAGCTGTTTCTCTTCAATTTGAGTTGTTCTTTTCATCAGCAAATGAAGGTCCCAAAGGTTTTACTCCATTCATGTCATCACAGTCAACTCTACTTTAAGGAGTCAGCTTTTCCCCAGTGATATTTTGAGTTTCTTATAACCTGAGGGGCTCATATTCTGGCACTATATCTGAAAATGTTCTGGTGCTCTTCATCATGTTTCAATATTCAAAAATCTGGTGTTGATAACTTTCCACTCCCATTCATAAGGTTTTCATTGGCTAAATATCTGGAAATATTTTATCTCTCCTTCCTCCTACTCTGTCTAATCTCAGATGAAACCTGACCAGCATTGGTGACCTTGCTGGTATTTAAAATACTCCTGGTATAGTTTCCAGAATCGCAGCAACATGCAAACCACCACAGTATGACAAACTGACAGATGAGTGGTGGAGGTATATATATATATA
>NW_006409972.1:11831-19063 GCF_000296735.1 Chrysochloris asiatica | reverse complement strand
TTTTTTTTTTTTTTTTTCAAACCAGGCATATTGCGTAGGACATCAGATACTGAGATAAACATTTTTTCTACCTGGAAATTGACACACCTTCTGCCAGGATTTCATTGTGGGGATTTGAGTTAAGCTTGTAGCAGCTGGGCAAATTTGAGGTTTGTAGTTGTCATGGTTACTTTTTTCCCCTCTGTCTGCCTTTAAATGTCAAAGTCCTCTAGCAAGACCTTGTATTCAGCATGACAACTCATTCGTCAGAGTGTTTTTTCCTGAATATCTGCTTTGTCCTCAGTCTTCCCTTTCTATTGTACTTCAGAGAGGGTCTGGTTCCATGGTTTTATTTTCAATTACTCTCCAAATTATTCTTCATTACTTGTTGACTAATACCTGCTAGTTTGGTGATAGGGGACAGTGGGGGTGGTGAGGGGGCGGGATTTTCTCTCCTGTTCTGATTAAGGCTAAGTCCAAGGCAGGGACTTGAAGATGTGGCCTCCTTAGTACTCCTTACTAGTCTCTGGCTGTAGTTCTGGGTCCAGCTTCTACTCTGTCCTTTCCCCCAGTTTTTCATCCCCTTTCTTCAAGAGGCCATGGGTTTTTGTCACTGTCCTACTGGTGGCAATATTTTCTGACCCTTCCCCTACACATTTGGGGGTTTCTTCCATGTAAGAGTTAGGGGAGAAAGGTCAGGGGATTTTTATGCCCATTCCACAGCACAGGAGACAGTTTCTTAGACATTCTCCAAGCATTCCTGTGGGGCCAGGATGACAATCATGGACTAATATCCCAGAAGAGTACAGACTATTGGTTTTTCATTTCTGTTCTCTGGGGCACCACACTCTCTCACTGGTGTATGCTACTGGTTGTTGTGCCAATGTCTTCGAGTCAGTTCTGACCCATCACAACCCTGCATAGGGTTTCCGAGGTGCAACTGGTGAGCTTGAACCGCTGACCTTGAGGTTCAAACTGACCTTACAGTCCAGCACATTAACCCGCAGTGTTAGTCTCTATCTCTTTGTCAACCATCAGAGCTGAACATACTTTACTGGAATCAGTTGTGACTATCCCAGAGAAACCAGCATTCATGTCACATAGCTCTTAGCAGATACCTGCATCTCCTAAAATTTGGGAACAGTTCATTGGACTTTAGCTGCTCCTTGGAAACTCATATAGAATTGTTATGAGCCCTCGCGACCTCAACAGCACATAACAACAGCAGCTGCCCTGGGAGTTCCTGGGTGGTACCAATGGTTAGTTACCACGCTCAGCTGCGAACTGAAAGGGTGAAAGGAAGACTGGCTGCTCTACTTCTGAAAGGTCACAGCTCTGAAAATGCTTTGCAGCACAATTGTACTCTGACACATTCAAAGTTGTCATGTGTTGGAGTCAGCTCCATAGCAACTGGTTATTATTGGCTTTGTGACCTCAGGTCTCTGATGAGTTCAAGGAATCTGTGAAATTGCTATTTTTCTAGCTTGTTTGTTTGTTTTTGTTTTTGTTTTTTTTAACTGCAGAATGGGAGTAAAATTGTTTACAATTCTTTACACTTCTGAGCCTTCGGTTCTAAGTCATTTTCAAGAGTGGAAAGGGATTCTTAGATGGAAACATTTGAGAATTTCAGGACAAATAGAAATTAGCAGGCCTCTCTCTTTTCTTGTCCAAATTATTCACTGCCCTCTAGTCTGGTTTCAGCTTTGTTTAAATGAATTCCTGTCATCTTCCTTTGCGGGACCTGCCAAGCCAAAATACTGTATCTTGTAAAGCTGACCATTAAACTATAACTAGGAATTGAATGTTCATTTCTCTTTATTTCTCAAGCATTCCTATCCTTTGCACCCTTTTCTGAGTTTGGACAGGAGACAAAATGAGCAGAGACTCACATTACTTATTCTACCTGGTTGTTGTATTGGTTAAGCACTACCAGTAGAGCCCCCTTCAGTAATGGGAGGTCTCCTCTGTGAGTTAAATATATTAGTTTCACATATGAAATAAGTCAGATCTTGGATGGACCTTTGGCATTACAAAGAGCCATAACTGTCCACAATCATTCCCCTAGTACTTTTCATTTGGACATTTTAACTTTGAGAAAGGTGTGTTCACTGATGGCAACTCTAAATGTATTGGGAGCTGCTAGTCCTCTTTTTGCTCATGTAGAGTTGCCTGTCAGCTCTCCTGCCTCAGGAGTAATCGTGTAAATCTGTTTTCAGCACCAGAAACTGTTTCAACATGTAATAGAAATTTTCAGCTCCTGGTTAAGTCTTCCTGGCATAAAAGATTGGACATGCATATAGATTTAAAAGAGATCTTTGTTGAAAAAAGCTTAGACTAGATTATAAAATAGTTTTGCCACAAAGGAAGAATGCCCTTCTTCTTAGAACTTGATAAGCAATATTTAGCTGGCTTACTAAGTGGTTATCAAGGAATTTCTCTGATCCTGTTGTGGAATTAAACAATGAACAGATGAGTTGACTTTAGTAACCAGCCTAGTTGGTCCTGTCTTTGAGCTGGTTTCCTAGAAGTCTACCTCACCAAGAATGTTGTTGAAGTTAATACCCTGGTTATATACATAAAACTACGTGCTAAGCTAATTTGAAGCACCACACAATACACAAGATCAGAACAGCCATTACTTTACTACTTTGACACCAAACTTTTGTTTCCTCTTTTTAATTCTCTAGTGGATTAAGTGGAAGGATACATGACTGTTGTCGCTGTTGTTGTTGACAAAGTGCTGTCGAGTGAGTTCTGATCATAGTGAACCTGTACAGCGTTTCCAAGGAGTGGCTGGTAGGTTGGACTCACCAACCTTATGGTTAGCCGTCCAAGGCTTATCCAACAGTGCAACATATGCTGTTAGAGCTGTTGTTAGTTGCCATCAAGTTGATTTCAACTCATGGCGACCCCATGTGTACAGAGTAGAACTGCTCCATAGGGTTTTCAAGGAGCTCTGGTAGCGTTGTTGTTGTTGTTGTTGTTGTCAGTTGCCATAGAGTCGGAACCGACTCATAACGACCCCATGCACAGCAGAACGAAACAATGTCCAATCCTGGGCCAACCTCATTACTGCCGCCATATTTGACTCCATCAATGATGCCACCTGGCCAATCCATCTCATTGGGGGTCTTCCTCTTTTTCTCTGACCCTTCATCTTACCCAGCATGACATCCTTCTCCAGTGACTGTTCCTTCCTGACAACATGTCCAAAGTATGAGAGACGAAGTTTAGCCATTTTGGCTTCCAAGGAGCACTCTGGCTGCACTTCTTCCAAAACAGATCTATTGGTTCTTTTGGCAGTCCATGGCACTTTTAGTATTCTCCTCCAACACCATAATTCAAAGGCATCAATTCTTCTACGATCTTCCTTATTTACTGTCCAGCTTTCGCATCCATATGAGGTAGCATAGTGGTTACTAATTGGGTTGTGAACCTCAAGGTCAGCAGTTCGAAACTACCAGTGGTTCCGCAGGAGAAAGATGAGGCTTTCTGCTCCCATAAAGATTTACAGCCTCAGAAACCCTGTACAGGGTTGCTATGAGTCGGAACGGACTCCACGGCACCTAACAACAACAACAACATAGGGTTTTCAAGGCTATGACCTTAAAACAGATCACCAGTTCTGTCTTCCAAAGCATTCCTGGGTATGTTTGAACCTCCAACTTTTCAGTTAATAGTTGAGTGCTTAACTATTTGTGCCACCCAAGGCCATAAATAGTTCAGCTAAGTGGTATACTGACTGTCCTGGCATGTGTTTGAGTGAAGGCACATAGGGTCACTATGAGTCTGTACCAACTCGATGGCACCCAACAACAACAACAACAACAACAATAACAATAACAATAACAACTAGAGCAGAAAAAAGTAGAACCTGCCAGACCAGCCAAATCAACAGGGCGACTAGAGCTACAGTTATGGGGTCCTGGTAGAGCGCTCTGGGTTCATTTTCTGGCTTGCAACATCAGTTCTAACTCCAAGGTCGGAAGTTCAAGTCTACCAGCCACTCCTTGGAAACACTATACTGGGTCGCTATGAGTCGGAAGTAACTCGATAACACTTAACAAAACAGCATCGACAGTCCTTGACTTGCATCTAGGCTTTCAAAGTAAGACTTCTCCCTTGGCAGGGAGCACTTTTCCCTTAGAGCCATGACTCGTGGATTTAGAAGGGTTTTTTTAGTTTTGTTGTTGTTGCTCTTTAATTTGAAAGGATTGCAGTTTTTTTAATCTATTGTTGTTGTTAGGTGCCATCGAGTCTGAACCAACTCGTAACAACCCTGTGTACAACAGAACGAAACACTTCCCAGTCCTACGCTTGAGCCCACTGCTGCTGCCACTGTGCCATCCATCTCGTTGGGAGTCTTCCTCTTTTTCTCTGACCCTCCACTTTATGAAACATGATATCCTTCTCCAGTGACTGTTCTCTCCTGACAATATGTCTGAAGTATGAGAGACCAAGTCTGGCCATCCTGGCTTCCAAGGAGCACTCTGGCTGCACTTCTTCCATCTCAGATTGGTTTGTTCTTTTGGTAGTCCATGGTACTTTCAATATTCTCCTCCAACACCATAACTCAAATGCATTAATTTTTCTGTGGTCTTCCTTATTCACTGTCCAGCTTTCACATGCATATGAGATGATTAAAAATGTCATGGCTTGAGTCAGGTGCACCTTAGTCCTCAAACTGACATCTTTGCTCTTCAATACTTTAAAGAGGTCTTGTGTGGCACATTTGCCTAATGCAATGCGTCATTTGATTTCTTGATTGCTGCTTCCATGAGTGTTGATGGTTGAACCAAGCAAAACGAAGTCATTGACAACTTCATTTCTCCATTTATATGGATGTTATTTATTGATCCAGTGGTGAAGATTTTTGTTTTCTTTACATTGAGGTACAACCCATACCGAAGGCTGTGGTCTTTGATCTTCATCAATAAGTATTTTAAGTGCTCTTTGCTTTCAGCAGGCAAGGTTGTGTCATCTTCATATTGCAGGTTGGTATGAGTCTTCCTCCAATCCTGATGCCATGTTCTTCTTCATATAATCCAGCTTCTTGGATTATTTGCTCAGCATACAGGCTGAACAAGTATGGTGAAAGAATATAACCCTAGAGGCAGGCTCTGATTAAAGACATACATGAGCTATTTTACCAAGACAAGTTTTGCGATGATTAGTGTTTTTGATTTGTGCATAGTTAGTGCTAGAGAGACCCTTCAAAATCTTTAGAATGGGAAGGATCCTCTCTCGTAAGAGATTCCTTAATGTAAACAAGTCAGAGAGACATTGACATTTGTTCTCCCATCTCCATTGAATTGCAAGGATCCTGGTGAAGCACAGAAATTCTCCTGTCTTTTCCAGGCAGAAGGAAATCTTAGAACTGGCTCACTTAATTAGGAGCAAAGGAAACATCAGTTTGTGTGGCATTTATTTCTGTCTCAGTTAATTTTTTTAAAAACCAACTCAGTATCATCAACCATTTTCTCTTCTTCATATATTGCTTCTGCCTTACATATAATTAATTATTTATTTTTTCTCTCTCTTTCTAGTTCTCTTTCTGGGACTCTAGTTGCTTACATGTTAAGTCTGCTCGATGGTTTTCTGAATGTTTTGTAGACTAGCAAGGAGCAATCATATTACTACCAATAACTGACATATGACCTCAAGATACGACTTTACAAATGTTGTACTTCTTACTGTTGAATCCGTTCTGACCAGTCATGACATCATGTGTGCAGGGTGAAACTATAAGATTTCTAAGACTTTGGCCTTTTAGAAGCAGATTTCCAGACCTATCTCCTGGGATGCCTCTGTGCGAGTTCAAACCACCAACTGTTCAGCTTGTGGTCAAGTACTTAACTCCTTTTGATACTCAGGGACTCTTGACAAATAATAGAATTACTTTAAAAATTGAGGAGTAGAATAAAAATGTTTGTATCAGCAACCCCTAACCCTCAGCAAATATTAAATATGGACATTAAGGAAAAAGCAACTTGATTGGTTTTTGGAAAGAAAAGAAATTTAAACTAAAACAAAATAAAGTGAATGTCTATTATTAAATATAGAATTATATAGATCTTAAAAAAATAAAAGTAAGGTTTACACAGATAAGGAAAAGAAAGTGAGTGGGTAAGAAAAGAATCAGAAAAAGAGAGTTGAAATATAACTAATGATTTTCAAAGTCAAATCAAACAAATGTTGCTCTAAAAAAGATCAATCGTTTGTATTTTACAAATAGCCTATGTTTCTTCTTAAAAAGTTATACAATTCTCACTTGACGTTTATAAACTTACCTAAAGTTGAACACCTCAATTCTTCGTTAAAATATGGTTTTTACTGTGTCTTGTCCCAGACTAGAGACAGTATATTTCTGTACAATAAACAAAACTGCCTTTTAGAGTACTGACACAAATTTTTAAAAAATACACACACAAAAAAACCCTTTTTATTGTGAATTGAGTGAAGGTTTATAGAGCAGCTCATCAGTTTTACATTCAACTAATCACACATTTGTTTCATCTCAGTGATGACAATCCCCTCCATGCAACACCAGTGAGCCCGCTTCCTCCCTGTGGGTCCTGTTTCCATTCAGTCCTCCTTCCCATCTCCACTCAACTTTCTCCTTAGGTAAATGGTGCCCTTTTGATTTTGAATGACTGACAATTCCATGATGAGCATACCTTACTAGTGTTCTCCCCACTATATAACAACCTACTGCTTAGCTGAAAATTGGACCAGGAGGGTGGGATCCTTTCCAGACCTGAAGGGTGGTCGAGGGCCATCATCTTAGGTTCTTCCAGTGTCTTTCTGATCAGTAAGCCCAGTCTTTTTATTAATAATTTTGAGTTTGGGTTCACATTTTCTCTCACTCTATTTGGGACCTTTCAGTGCGATCCCTTTCACAGCAATTGGTAGTGGTAGGTGGACACCATCTAGTTCTTCTGGTCTCAGGTCATGGAGACTGATGCTCACAGATTCTGTTAGTCTGTTGGACTAATTGATTCCAAACCTCTTCAATTCTCATAACTTTTATTTCTTTTGCACATGGAGAGATCAATGTTTTTGTTGTTGTTAGGTGCCATTGAGTCGGTACCAACCCATAGTGACCTTATGCACAGCAGAATGAAACACTGACTGATCCTGGGCCAACCTCACTACTGTTACCACACTTGAGTCCATCGATGCTGCCACTTGGCCAATCCATCTCATTGGGGGTCTTCCTCTTTTTCTCTGATCCTCCACCTTACCAAACATGA